>NC_134506.1:2269598-2569598 GCF_027942865.1 Odontesthes bonariensis
CTTTGGTGACACTGCACAGTCTATGAATAAGCCCATGAAGAAACGCTGATTCACTGACTTTTTTATCATCAATCAACTATGTGTTGTGTAGGAACTACAGTGTTGTGAATGTTGAGAAGGGCCAAGTGGAGGTAAAGAGGATGTCCTGTCCCGGCAGCCGGATTAGCTGCCAGATGAAGATGCGTAACTCGCTGTGGATGGCCACTGAGGTACACACTCCCTGACAACACAAATACAAAATATGCGTCCATTAAGAAAATGTAGTGATCTTGGATATCTAATTACTCCTTGTGTAATTGCGATAGGAACAGGAGGTGTTCATCTACAGTCTGAAGGACATGTGTCCACTCAGTCAACCCCAGAAAGAGTTCTCCTGTCCAGCCGTCATCACCTGCCTGTTCCACGTCCCAGCAAGAGAGCAGGTCAGTGCACTCATGTGTCACTCAGCAGACGCTCAGTGCATCTCAGTACGGGTGCTCCCAAACCCAAACGTCCTTCTGATCTATGCCTTTTTCTTTGTCTTGCTCATGATGAGGATTTCAGTTATCCGCCTATGATTGGAGTAGTTTTTTTTATCATTTGTGCACATATTTGTAATTTGTTCAAATCAGATATATATTCACTTTGCCAGTCACATTTATTCTTTTTTAACATAATCATATATCTTCAATATGTGTAGTCTACCACAAAATATATGAGAAAGGACCTTTCTCGTGTCTCTTTCCTTTTCCATCAAATAATGTGTAAAACATTTAGGTTTAAAGCTTCTTATGAGCTCACAGGGCCTTCGGTACCACCTCCAGCCATTGTTACTTTACTCCTCATAATCACTTCTGCTATTTCTGCTCTTTAAAACATCTTGGTTTGACCATGACACACCAAGTTGTCTGTTGTTGGCTGCTCGAGGGAATCTAAGAGTCTAAACAAGTCTTTACATCTGCTTTGGTCAACATTATCCCCACCGGGGTCATACCTCGCCTTCTTTGCATTAAATTCAATTCAGTTTCATTCATCTAGCGCCAAATCACAACAAACGTCATCTCAAGATACTTCAATGATACAGTCCAATTCAAGCCAACAGATCGGGATAAAAGAGCAGTTTTGAGCATCTGTCAAAGGAAATTGCTGTGAGCCCCTGAAGAAACGTTTTGTCTCCAGTGAGAGGAAACCAGAGGATTAAGACTGACCTCAGCCTCCTCCGTACTGTACACTCCTCTGGGTCAGCAGCTCAGTTTCAGAGATGGCAGAGAGCTTTCAGTGGAGATAACAGATGTTTTTTTGATGTAACTCAGAGCACCTTCAGTAAGGTGTACACAGGGAATGAATGGCTCATCCATTCATTTGTGTTCAGGCTGTGTGCTTGATCAATCTGCTCGATAGCTGCTGGACTGGGCCTTGATGCCAGCCCGTGACCCCCTTTGAGCAGTTTTCTCCTTTCATTGTTCACACTAATTGATGCTGAAATGGAGAAGTCTGGGTCGTGATGCCGTTTCAGACTCCCTGCTGTGGAGCCTAACTGGCAATCTCAAGCTCTGGGTCACATGATCCCACCGGTAGCTTTAGTCTTCACTTGAATTGTTCGTCCTATTTGTTTTTGTTCAAATTCATTGAGGGCTCCGGATTAGAAATACTCGGTGCCCATTGGAAGCTACTCAGATCTTCCATTTTCAAACATATGTGGTGGCATAAGGAAGCTAACGGCATAGCTTCAGACTGGCTCAAGGTAACCGCGTAGCCTCACATTTTAGAGAATGACTGAATTAGATGTCGTCTGTTTCAACAGAGACACACAAAGTTCTTTTGAATGAATTATTTCTAATAGAGCCATTGGTAATGTAGTGTATAGTGCCACCTGCTACTACATCATGCAGCCTAATCTGCTGACTCCAAACCAACAGCAGTGGTGTTCGCATCACATTCACCATCCACGGGTGTTCGATCGAATTTTAAACCGTATTAGTGTTGGTGGGAACAATGCAAGGGGAAACTTATTGTTGAACTCAGATAGCCTTTATAAATGCAGACCATTTAACAAAAACAAGCCTGACAGGAAATGCTGAGCAGACACATTTCCAAAGTTTGCATGAAATGTGCTTCAGTGCTGAATGGAAACGCATCTGATGTTGTGTCTCATTTCTGGTTGTTGTACCTCTTTGCTCCTTCGTCACCTGAAACACATGCACTACGGCTGTGATATCATCCAAGTCTGTGGGGTTTCATCATTCCGACTTTGGGTGGAGTTTGGGACTGGGTCCCATAGGAAACCCATAGCAAAGCAGCTGTGCTTAGCGGCACTGTTCCCTGCGTCAAACCTGCGTGTGCAGCTGGGCTAAAAGCACCACTACCTCGGGCCCTCTTCTGAACAGCTAAATGCAAAGTCAGTACTGGGACTCAAGCCCTGTAGTAGCTCGTGGAACTGCCTATCAGCCAAGTGACCCATTACTTTTGAGTCTGTGGAAACTAATACAATGTGGGAATAGTGTCTGTAATTCTTTAAAGGCTAATAGCATGTTTTATGCATTGGAATAACAAACATTTCACATCCATTGTAGGGAGTGAAAAATTAATTGTGTTGTTCATGATATATTTATCATGGACCTGATTTAAAGGTGTGTTTCTTATCTTTCTAGAGCCTGGCCAAAGTGTTTGCAGGGATGTCCGACGGCCTGGTGACTGTGTACAGCTTGGTGGAGGAGCTTCCTCTGGAAGGGGAGACCTACCTGTGTTCACATACTCTAAACAAGACCGTGTTTGGTCTGAAGGACTCGGATCCGAGGCAGAGACCTTATCCAGTCCGGAGCATGGCTCTGGTCAGCAGTGGCTCCCAGGTATGCAACTGAACCAGGACCATAAAGTCAGAAGCAGGATCCCGCAAACAGGCTGTTATGTTCTGGTGCTTGTGGTCCCCTCTTTCCTGCCCTCTCAGCCCCCAGCTGGTCCAGGCGTTGGCCGCCCTTCCTGCTTCTGCTTCTGCTTCTGGTTCTGGTTCTGGTTCTGGTTCTGCTTCTGCTTCTGCTTCTGCTTCTGCTTCTGGTTCTGGTTCTGGTTCTGCTTCTGCTTCTGCTTCTGCTTCTGCTTCTGCTTCTGCTTTTGCTTTTGCTTTTGCTTTTGCTTTTGCTTTTGCTTTTGCTTTTGCTTTTGCTTCTGGTTCTGGTTCTGGTGGAGGTTTCTTCCTGTTAAAAGGGAGTTTTTTCATCTCTGTCACCTCGTGCACGCTCAGGACGGGGGATTGGATGGGAGAGATCTGTTGGTTTCCTTTTCTAACTGGCATTGTATGAATTGGACTGTGGATTTGAATGAATTTGATTGGATTGGATTTGAATTGGCTTGAATTGGACGGTATCTTGGGATGAAATTAGTTTTGAATTGGTGCTTTATGAATAAAAGTGAAGTGAGTGAAAGCTGAACACTAACAACCTACCATGCTGCTCCACATGTTTCTACTTCAGTTATGGCTCTCCAATGGTCCTGGTGTGCTGATTATCAACTCTATGAGTCTTGAGGCAATTCGAAGGCTGGAACCCTACAACCCTCCGTCCTCCATAGTATCCATGGCAACCAGCTTCAGTCTGTGGGGAGAAGAAGCGGTGTGGACCCTGGATGACCTCACCAACACGCTGCTGCTGTTCCACGCCGCCTCCTACGAGCTGTGTGCCACGTACTGGTGAGGAGAGCTTTGACCCACACCTCTGTCACACGTCATCACATGGACGATGTGGGATTGGGAACGTTGGTTTGTGACAAACACAAACAATACTGCAGAGATCTTTTCATGTTGAAGAACAAATGTTGATTTCTGTTGACCCACATCCTCAGGCAGATTTAGTTAAATGTGATCATCCAGACAGCACTGTTTCCATACTATATTAGCAATAAATATATATATATATATATATATATATATATATATATATATAATATATTTATAGCCTTTTTAAAAACACCTTGTGAAGGCTTTTTTTTCTTTTTGAATAGTCATCATTTAGATGAACTAGAGGCTGTAGAAGGTAACTGAAGAAAACCAGCCCCTTTATGCTTTTCCCAAGGAGAATCTGTCAGCCGGTCGGCTGTAATGACAGCAGATCGCTTTCCAGATAAGAGAAGAGTAAACACACTTTCCTTTTAAGAAAACAGAACTTTGTAGCTTCTGGAAAACAGATGTGATTTGGGCAGATAATGATGATAGATGCAATGGACGTCTGACCTTTTCACAGAAGATTTGGCTCCGTCATCACTTGTCACTGCAGTAACTGGGCAGGCTGACTACTTCACACTACAGCCAATGGAGCAGAAGCTTTTGCTTTTCCGTAGCATTTTTAACATTTTGGTGGAGTCACTTGATGCCGTGCCAAGAAGTGGTGCACATAGAGCCCCTGAACCCTGCTCACCTTCCAGCTGAACACAGCTCTGTGTGGGGGCTCTTTTAAAGATCTTCTTCTGGTTTCAGCTGCGGGGACAGCAGTCCTCTGCGGGACGTCTTCACCGTGCGGCCCCCCACAGGGGTCAGCGTGGTGGGAACCTCTGACCTCAACCCCACCCATCAAAAAGACAAGCTGGAGAGGACCAATGGAGAGGTGACACTCATCTACAGCGAGGAGGCCGGCACTCAGATCATCCAGCACCAGGATTCGCTGACAGAGTACTGCTCCATATCCTCCGACTGCTCCCTGGATCCACTGCAGTTCGGTTCTTCAAGCACCAAAGACTTGTCCAACAGCGGCAGCATTGTACCACTGCCTGTAGGTCTGGAGGAGGCAGGCAAGGATCAGCAGACGCTCCGGCCCCCTGAGGCGTCGTGTGCTGCAGAGACCACCCCGCCCCCCACACCTCAGCTCCAAGCCTTCACTCTGCTGCCGGTGAACGGGACGCTGTGGATCCCCAGGTACAAAGCGAGCAGCACACATGCAGGGGAGGGACTGCAGAACACGAGTGGCTCTCATCTGTGGTCTGCAGTAATATCACTGAGCACCAACAGGCTGGTGTTCTATCATTTAAGAGAGTTTTTAAGCCTATTTACAGAAATCAAATCAAATCAAATTTATTTATATAGCACATTTCATGTACAAACAGTTCAAAGTGCTTCACATAAAATAAAAGCATTGCAGCATGGAGTGGAAGAAGCATTATAAATACATAAAAGAATATAAAGAGAAACGAATAGAATAATTTAAATGAATTTAAAAACAAGCAACAGTCTAGATAAGTTCAAAGATACCGTGCAGATTTCATGCATAGACACATGAGAACAGAAATGTTTTTAACCTGGATTTAAAAATGTCTCCATTTGGTGAAAGTTTAATCTCCACTGGCAGTTTGTTCCACTTGTTTGCAGCATAACAGCTAAATGCTGCTTCTCCATGTTTAGTCTGGACTCTGGACTGGACCAGCTGACCTGAGTCCTTGGATCTAAATGACTATGATCTAAATACAGGATAAATGAAAAGATTCTGAAGAGTTGTACCATCACAAATTTGCACAATAACAAATGTAGTTCAAAAATCTGCCGCCGTCTGTTTGGCATCTGAAAAGCGAGCTGGGACATAATATGACAACTATTCCCATTGTAGTGTAGCTAAGCTCTGTTCCATATTCCTGATCTCATGCCACTCTTTGTGTCTTCTGCTGTTGCTGCTCTCAGTGTTCATGTGAGAAGCTCAGTGCGGGCAGGTGGATTATGCTGATTCTTGCACTGTGTGTTGTTGGCAGGCGTGGAGGTGACGTGATAATCATTGAGATGCAGTCACATGCTGATCAGCTAAGGGGGCGTGTCGTTGCTGTGCTCAGCCCACCTGGATGTTCCTCTCTGGGGTAAGCTCACTTCCTGTAGGCTCTGTTAGGCTGTGCTTTGCTGTGCAGTGAAAATGATCTCACACCTTATCATCTAGGTTGTTCAGATAATCTGAATGTTTCCCAGAGCCACTCAGTCAGCTAGTTAACCAGCTAAGGTTCTGAGTTGGGAGCATTTTTTAACCTCACTGTGCTGCATTGTTGGCTAGCAGAACATTCTCAGCAGCATTTCAGCCTTGGTAGCCCCAGAAGGAGCGACTCACTGACTGGGTTTCCACACCTTCTCACACACTGCGGCCTCACATACATCACATCTCCTGCCTGCAGTTCACAAAGGCTAGAACTGTGCTAACATTGCTGAAAGGAAAAAAAAAGGAAAAAACTTTGTGTCTTACTTTGGTTCAACTCAGAAGTTGAGAAAAAAAAGCCAAGCCTTCCACACGTTTCTGAAAAGTGAGGGGAAGCTATAAGATCAGCCAGCCTCCTGCCTCTGGATCTACCTGGACCTTCAACCTTTGTCAGCTTTTGGAAAACTCAGCATCTCATTCCAGAAACAGAGCTACAGAAAGGATGTGTGTGGTGGGGGGGGGGGGGGTGTTGGTTCTTCTTCTACTGGCTCACCCTAAACAGCTTCTGTAAGAAGCAGCCAGTACGTGATGCACCTGTAACACCTGAGATGAGTTTTCAGAGCTGCAGTTGTTTTATCCCAGAGCCTGACAGGCAGCTCCAGTGTGACGGGACGTTTCCTCCACTCCAGACATCATGCGAAGGCCCTGCATGTTGGCTTTCTATCAGCCTGTATATGTCGCTACGCAGCAGAACAACTGGACCTGCTGAGTTTGCTGAAGATATTTCAGCTCTTATCTGAAAGGAGTCCCCATACATATGTATAGAATGGCTAGATGTGTTACGTCTGAGTTTAGAACGTCCGCAAAAGTCGGCCATCTTACCACAGGGTGAGATGTCCGGGAGACAGTCAAACCTGAGGTAACCATAGTTACGGTAAGTGATCTGCTCTGACGCTATTACTCTGATTTTACACTATTTTACATACTAAAAGACCCTGTGCGAAATTTTATTTATTCGGTCATCTGTGCAATAATTCACGTCACTACTGTGCAATATCTTATCTATTTATGGTCAGACTATGTGCATACAATGTGTAATTAACACAAGTGTAGTGCAATATGGGCAATAACTCAACCATAGTGCTATAACTTATTTTATATATCTTGCATAGCCTATATTCTTTTTTACACTTTGTTTTAGATTATTCAATATTAATTATATTTTAATTATATATTATATTAATTATTCTATTATACTGTATTTTAGATTTATAGAGATCCTATGTGTGTGTTTGGAGCTACTGGGGACTTGAATTTCCCTGAGGGAGTCATCCCAAGGGATAAATAAAGTTGAGTCATGGGGCAAATAAACGTGAAATATTTAGGTTTTTATTTAAAAAAAATAAATATGGACTTCGTCTGTAGTGTGATAATTAGCTTACTACTTTGATGTTTATAATAACCTAAACGTTTGAGAATTAAGCAAGTTATGTCTCGAATGTTTGATGTTTGTAAGATGGCCGCCATCTGCGGACGTTCCACTCCGTTGACCAGCAACGCGGATGAGACATCTAGCCATTCTATGCATATCTATGGGAGTCCCTACCTCCAGTACGTGGTGTAAGGTGATCAGCTATGAATGCAGGTGTGAGTCCACCAAAGGTGCAGGGATAAGTCCCAAAGAACTGGAGCCCAGCTGGAGATGGAGGGCCTGTCAGAGTCCTGCAGTCATGTGCTGACGGACGTCCTGGAGCAGGTAGAACACCTACAGGTCCAGGTTCTGTCGGACCTCAGGCAGCATGGTGGGCACCTTGAGGCTGAGTCAACACACACGTGTGAGTGGGCTCGGGATGCATGCGGACCACATGTCCTCTCCTCCCTGAATACTTTGCCCGGAATCACTCTGGCTTTGTCCCAGAGTTCTTGGGTTTAGTTCATAGCTTTTCTTAGGAAAAGTAAACATTCGACCACAGAGAAATGGAGTTATTTACCAGAAGTCAGGCGAGTCAACTCCACCGACAGTGCGGTGAGTGTCCTCTGGCGTCTCAGGAGGAGCTACTTCTGACAACTCTCCTCTAGCTTCTAGGAAGAGCAGATTCCAGCACACATGCTGCAGCCATTTGAGCTCTTTGCCCACGCTGCCCCGCTCCCTCCCTGATGGATTTCTGCCCCCCCCCCTTCTTTTCCTTTCCCTCAGGATCCTTGAGGAGGCAGCACTGGTGGCAAAGGACACAGTTGTATGTGGCTTTCAGAGGGAAAACACGGAGTGGTGCCTGGTTGTCTGGCGGGCCTGGGGTGGCTGCGAGCTGGAAATCTTCTACCGGTCCTACGAGGAACTCGGCCACCTGGAGAGCAACACGAGGAGAAGAAGGTAGCTGTTGTGCTGCACCAGCAGTGAGCAGAATTCCATCTGTGTATGGTGGCTGAGCTCAGGGGAGTATGCACCGACAGGCTGGCAGTGTTCAGAGCAGGGGCCACCACCTGTCCCTCACTGCAGGCCCCTGTGCCAGTATGTGCACTAAGGCCTTAGTACTCTTACAGCACACACCCAGAGTGTGAGAATAAAAGCTGGGGCCTTTATTTCAGCTCAGCCTGCAGCTCAGGATGTGTTCCAGCCTTTCAGTCTGTTTTTACTCCAACATTTCTGTCGTTGAGCTGGGCCCCTGGGGGAGCTGGGCCCCTGGAGGAGCTGGGCCCCTGTGGAAGCTGGGCCCCTGGGGGAGCTGGGCCCCTGGGGGAGCTGGGCCCCTGGAGGAGCTGGGCCCCTGGAGGAGCTGGGCCCCTGGAGGAGCTGGGCCCCTGGATCTGCCGGTGGACAGAGACGTCCCTGTTGGATAAATACTGATGAATGCAGCAGGGACCCTGACCCCCCCCCCCCCCACACACACACACACACACACACACACACACACAAACACTCAGAGCACAGTGCGGTCAGCCGTGGGCTTGCTGCTCGTCTCTCAGGGTCCTCTGGAAGTCATCAGAACAGCTGTTCTTAGGGCCGAGGCAAACTTCTTCTTCTGAGCTAGCAGGCCTCAGCGGTACAGTTTGTGCACCGCAGCGTGCACTGGACAGACGCATGCCCTTCTCTATACAAACTACTATGAACTGGCTCACTGTATTTCTCTTATGTGCGAGGTCCAGAGTCGTCAGAATGTGTGCGTTAGAACCTGTGTTACTGTCACCATGACAACGATTAAAACTGTGCAGATCCTCATCTATGGTCAAACAGTTTGGATGTGAAACTTTGTAAAGTCTGCAGAAACAGAGACTGATGAAGCCTGCAGCATTTTAACGGCAGCTCCGCTCCTCAGTCTGCAGAAGAGACCAAACTCTGCATCTGCCCCTCACCACATATCAGCAGATCTGGAGAGCGTAGTGAGGGTTGGACTCTCAGAAACGATACATCATGTGTGCAGCTTGTTGGAAGTAACACTGATGTGTCACCAAATGCAGCTCAACACATTCAGATTTATTCCATCTGAACAGAAGTGATACATGTTTAGGTGCTGAACAGACCGTTCAACCTACAGACTGTGTGAAAGGAAGGATTTAATTGTTCTTTTGGCCTGTGGTAAAACAAACTGGAACTGTTTAACTTAATGATTTAGATTATCACTTAACTCTGACATTTCCCTTTAAAGGGAAATGTTATGACCCTGAGAGAGGCCACGCATACACAGGCAGAACATGCAGACTCCACACAGAAAGAACCAGCCGGGATTCCAACCTGCAACCCTCTGCTGTGAGCTGACGGTGCTGACCACCCTGCAGCCCACCTGCTGGGAAATATTCATCCATGTTTTCATTTGCATTTGAAAAAAAAAAAAAAAAAGTTTCAGTGCAATCTGTTGGTTTCCTTAGCTAGGAAACTGTTTTTGAATTAGCTCTATATGAACGAATTGGATTATTTTATGAATAATTATGATTACAATTAATTGAATTCCAATTGGCTTGAATTGAACTTTATTATCTAAGTGCCTTGAGATGACATTTGTTGTATTTGGCGCTATATAAATAAAAATGAATTGAATTGAATTTGGCGATCAGTTCATTTCGTTTGCTGAGTCACAGATGTAACATGGATGTGAAGCGTTAAATATTTGACAGATTATTCATCTACTGTAATGCATGATAAAGGTGCTGTAAGAGAAGTTGAACATAATCATTATTGAATAAAGGTTTTTGAATAATTCCGTTTCCTTCCTCTGACATGTTGGATCCTAGTTTAAAGGTGAAGGGGAGTGTCTGAGGAAGTCACTGTGCCGGATGGATTCAGTTCAGTTCCGTATTCACTGAACTTCTCCACATGTTGCCGCCTTATGGCCACAAACACAGGTGTGTGTCATACCAACACAAAGTGGCACACAACTGTAAAGTATTCATGATTTTACCAATAAAAAACTGAAAAGTATTCAAGCCCTTTTCTCTGAGTGCAACCAATTGCCTTCAGAAGTTGCCTGATGATTGCTGAATGATGGAATGTTGACCTCATGACTAAACAGAGCCCACCTGTGTGGAAGCTGAGCTTAGTGGTCCGGTCCTCTCCCAGGGGATCGGGTGCCTTTCCAACTCACGGGTCCCTGGGTCCCGCGCTCGATTCATGCTAGGGTCACCTGGGGCCTCTGCCGGGGGCCTCCGCCTGGGGCCTCCGCCTGGGGCCTCTGCCGGGGGCCTCCGCCTGGGGCCTCTGCCGGGGGCCTCTGCCGGGGGCCTCTGCCGGGGGCCTCTGCCGGGGGCCTCCGCCTGGGGCCTCTGTCTGGGGCCTCCGCCTGGGGCCTCCGCCTGGGGCCTCTGTCTGGGGCCTCTGTCTGGGGCCTCTGTCTGGGGCCTCTGTCTGGGGCCTCCGTCTGGGGCCTCTGTCTGGGGCCTCTGTCTGGGGCCTCTGTCTGGGGCCTCTGTCTGGGGCCTCCGCCTGAAGCCTCTGTCTGGGGCCTCTGTCTGGGGCCTCTGTCTGGGGCCTCTGCCGGGGGCCTCCGCCTGGGGCCTCTGTCTGGGGCCTCCGCCGGGGGCCTCTGTCTGGGGCCTCCGCCGGGGGCCTCTGCCGGGGGCCTCTGTCTGGGGCCTCTGTCTGGGGCCTCCGCCGGGGGCCTCTGCCGGGGGCCTCTGTCTGGGGCCTCTGTCTGGGGCCTCTGTCTGGGGCCTCTGTCTGGGGCCTCTGATCAGTAAGAGGATGTGATATGGTTTACAATGTGAAGTGTGTATATAAGAAGAAATTCAGTGATATTTAATAATCCAAGAGGAACAAAAAGGTCCCACAGAACACAAAGGAAATGATTTAATACGTCTTAAGATGAAGGAAGTTAAAGCTCATGTTTGGTGTCAGCAACACAGGAAGCTGCTTCCTGCTAAGAAGTTTTCTGTTCAGACTTCAAACTCAGATGGGATCAATCACCGCAGCAATGAAATGCTCACAGCAGCACGACAAGCACACGAGTTATTCCTCTATTATCTGAGATTCATTGTATGTGTAAATGGAACATTTTTGTCTTTCTTTGGTAATATATCATACCAACTAGTTGCTTATTTCGTTCATATTTTACATGTAAAGTTCAAATCTGTTCATTGAAAAGACAAGCACTTTCATTTAGAAACGTTCTCCACTGTGGGATCAATAAAGTTTGATCTCATCTTCTCTTTTATTGTTGAACAGCTGAAGAGCAGCTTCAGCTTCCTGAACATTGTGTCTGCACACTGGTGGTAAACGTGTTTAAGAGATATTCGGGCTGATTCTGAAGCGTGCCTGACAGGAAGCTAAAACAGAAGGAAAGACCATCATAGTTTTTGCTAACACGGACAGTAGCACTGCGTCGGCGGACAGAACTCTGTTGCATGTACACCATGTTATTTAATGATGGATTTTTTTCTTTTTGGGGGATTTTTCTTCCAGGTGCAGTATGTTAAGTATGAAAGCAATATGAGCAAATTCTGTTGGGAAACATTTCTGACCAAAACGAACAAGTTGTGTAAACAGGATGACGCTGTTGGAAAGACGTTTGCCCAGCAGTCAACATGGTGGGACCCCAGATATGATGAATGTTGCTCTGTGGGCTGAAGCCGCTCCGAGTCCTTCGTATCTCTGCTGCCTGCATTTTAACGGACTTATCACGCATGTATGAATTAGATTTGATTACAATAAATTGAATTCTAATTGACTTGAATTGCATTGTATATGTGAAGTGCCCTGAGATGACACTTGTTGTAATTCAGCGTTTTCTAAATGAAAATGAACAGGAGCATCAGACAGGAGAGGGCAGTAGAGAGATGATATCAGAGCTCATCCTCTCCATGAACATTTGTCTTGGTACATTTTTATGTCATAGGTCTCATCTGGTTATAATCAATGTGGTCCATGTTAGAACCAGAATGAGATTTGATTGATTTATTTCTAGTTAAATTTTGCAAATATAAAAATGCATTTAACAAAATGCATTCTGAATGGCAGCGTGTTTATTATCCTCCAATCCAAAATCACACAATCCAGACCCCACTGTGAGTAATGTACAGGCAGCCATAGCACTGAAAGCCTTGGAATACACATGAAGCTTCACACAGACGCACAGCATCACCACACAGGATGCATGTCTGAACAGTGATTCACCCTTTCATGTGACAGGAACACATTCACTAACCAACAAACAGGAAATGAAGATATAATGAAACACTTGTTGCTGACATTGGAGAACTGTATTAGCTGGCTAACTAGATGCATCTTAACATCTATAAAACCAGATGAACCCAATAGGTTGGTCAGACTACAAGCATGTCTTAAAGACATAAAGACCTGGATGACTCAGAACTGTCTGCTTCTAAATTCAGACAAAACTGAAGTCGTTATCTTTGGACCTGAGCGTTTCAGGGAGAAATTGTCTAGCTATATAGTTACTCTAGATGGTATTTCCTTGGCTTCTAGTTCTACAGTGAGGAACCTTGGAGTTATTTTTGACCAGAACTTATCATTTGACTCGCATATAAAACAGGTTTCTAGGACTGCCTTCTTTCATCTTCGTAATATTGTTAAAATCAGGAACATCTTGTCTCAGAGTGATGCAGAAAAACTGCTCCATGCATTTGTTACTTCAGGATTGGACTACTGTAATTCTTTATTATTGGGCTGTCCCACATATTCTCTGAAAAGCCTCCAGCTGATCCAAAATGCTGCAGCCAGAGTTTTGATGAGAACTAACAGGAGAGATCATATTTCTCCAGTTTTAGCTTCTCTTCATTGGCTCCCTGTTAAATTC
The DNA here is from genome assembly GCF_027942865.1 of Odontesthes bonariensis. Taxonomy (NCBI): domain Eukaryota; kingdom Metazoa; phylum Chordata; class Actinopteri; order Atheriniformes; family Atherinopsidae; genus Odontesthes; species Odontesthes bonariensis. The sequence goes on from NC_134506.1 coordinate 2,282,698, forward strand.
AGAGTAGAATTTAAGATTCTTCTCCTTACATATAAAGCTCTTAATGACCGAGCTCCATCATATCTTAAAGATCTCATTGTAAGATATTTTCCTAACAGAGCACTTCGTTCCCAAACTGCAGGTTTACTTGAGGTTCCCAGAGTTTCTAAAAGTAGAATGGGAGGCAGAGCCTTCAGTTATCAGGCCCCTCTCTGTGGAACCAGCTGCCAGTAAATGTCCAGGAAGCAGACACCCTTTCCACTTTTAAGACCAGGCTTAAAACTTTCCTTTTTTATAAAGCTTATAGTTAGGGATGGCTCAGGTGGTCCTGAAACATCCCATAGTTAAGGCTGATTCATACTCGGCGCAACCTCGCTCATACTAGCTGGTCGCAAATGGCGCAAACGGTCACGTGTCCCAAAATTCCGCCACGCCCCCCTTCGCAAGCTAGAAAATCCTCGCGCGGCGCAAGGGCGCGCACACAACTTTTTTTCTGACTTCGCGCGCGCTCAACCGGAAACAGCTGACAAAGAAAAAGAAAAAATGAACACTGCAGAGACCGCGGTGACCGAGAGGCTGCGCCTCTACAAACATCTGTACGACACGTCTATGAAGTTACACTGGGACAACGTTTGACAAAGTTCGTCTTGTTGCAAAGGACGAACATTCCACCTTCTCTTCTGTTTTTGCCGCAGCCGCTTAGCTCTGAGATACATATACAGTTCTACACCCAGAGTAAATTCATTCCGCATCAGATGTGCCAGCTTCTGCTGACGTGACACCACAGGTGGCATTGTGTATGCTTTCTTCGTATGCTTTCTTCGTCCGGTTCTTCAGCTTGTTTCCTCAACAGTGACGCCCGCTGGTCTGGAGAGAACTGCAAATGTGACGCATACTCGGCGCAAACTGCGCTTATGAGCTGAAGGAACTGTGAAGGGGCTGGCGCTTTCGATGACGTCATTAATGGTTCTCGAGCCAGAACAGTTGCGCGTTTGCGCCGAGTATGAATCAGCCTTTAAGCTTCTATAGGCCCAGCCTGCTGGGGGGCCTCATCTGTCACACCTTTCCTCACTTTACTCTCTTTATGTATATGTGACATTATTGTGGTCATTAACTCGTGTTTCCCTGTTCCAACAGGTATCCTTTGAATGGTGTTACAGTGTTTGTTGTCCCCCCTTTCTGTCTTCTCAAACCCCAGCTGGTGGAGGCGGATGGCCACCCTTCCTGGTTCTGGTTCTGCCAGAGGTTTCTTCCTGTTAAAAGGGAGTCGTTTCTCTCCACAGTCGCCTCAGGCACGCTCAGGCCGGGAGATTGGGCCGAAAAACAAAAAGTTTTCAGTGCAATCTGTTGGTTTCCTTAGCTAGGAAATTGTTTTTGAATTGGCTCTATATGAACGAATTGGGTTATTTTATGAATAATTATGATTACAATGAATTGAATTCCAATTGGCTTGAATTGGACTTTATTATCCAAGTGCCTTGAGATGACATTTGTTGTAATTTGGCGCTATATGAATAAAAATGAATTGAATTGAATTGAACCCAGACAAGGAAGTCAGTGAAATTATTAACTGTCACATGACATTGGTTTTGTCCAGTGAATATTAGGCATCATACTTTTCTTTCGCACACACAGTATAGACAGAAAAAGGTCAAAATACCTTCAGGACATGACTCACCCTGCATGGTTCACACAGCCACTGAATGGAACTGGTAGTTCTGATGTGGAACTGAATTAATGGAATATACTTCGTATTATGAAGCAATGCTTGCACACCAGATAACAGTGGTTGTTTATGTTGTCAGAGCTGTTACAAGCGTCAGTAAGATGTCTCAATATCTCATGAATGCACATGAACTTCACACGTCAAGCCTCCAGTCAGCTTGTCAGACCCCAAATAAAGCCCCCTGTCTGTGAAGACCACCCCTCTACAAGCTGAAACCTCTATGGGCTGATGCTTTTTTTCCCCCCTGGCACCACACATGTAGGTTTGACTTATTTCATTCAATTCAATTCAATTCAGTTTTAATATATAGCTCCAGATTACAACACATGTCATCTCAAGGCACTTCAATAACACAGTCCAATTCAAGCCAATTGGAGTTCAATTCATTGTAATCATAATCAAATCAAATCCAATTAATTAAATTCAAAATGAACCCAATTCGTTCATATAGAGCCAATTCAAAAACTAATTTCCTAGCTAAGGAAACCAACAGATTGCATTGAAACTTTTTCTTTTTCGGTCCAATCTCCCGTCCTGAGCGTGCCTGAGGCGACTGTGGAGAGAAACGACTCCCTTTTAACAGGAAGAAACCTCTGGCAGAACCAGACTCAGGAAGGGTGGCCATCCGCCTCCACCAGCTGGGGTTTGAGAAGACAGAAAGAGGGGACAACAAACACTGTAACACCATTCAAAGGATATCTGTTGGAACAGGGAAACACGAGTTAATGACCACAATAATGTCACATATACACAAAGAGAGTAAAGTGAGGAAAGGTGTGACAGATGAGGCCCCCCAGCAGTCTAGGCCTATAGCAGCTTAACTATGGGATGTTTCAGGATCACCTGAGCCATCCCTAACTATAAGCTTTATCAGAAAGGAAAGTTTTAAGCCTGGTCTTAAAGGTTGTGTGGTGGAAATTTTAGTGAGGCACAGAGTCAGTTATTTTCTTCTGAGGAGATAAGAGGCTTTTATAATAATATCTTGCAAGAGAGAACAACACAGTACAGAGCTGCTCTGACCACTGAGACAAAGACAATTCAGTTATAATGCAGATTGTGGCACCATCGCTCCTTTGATATAGTTGAGCGTTCTTATCTACTTTTCCTCCCTAACTACAGCCGAGGCCACACTGACACTGCTCCCAGTACCATCTTCCCTACCTATCCTCCCTAAAAGTGCAGCTGTCTGATTCTCTATCTATTCTAACAAGCCCACCATTGTATAAGAGGATTTGAGAGAAAACAGGACAGGGTGGTCAGGAGGTTATAGGTTATACACAGTAACACTCAATACAATGCATATAAGAATTCATTTTCCTTAACACCAGAGAGGGTGTCTGCTTCCTGAAGCCAAACTGGCAGCTGGTTCCACAGAGAGGGGTCTGATAACTGAAGGCTCTGCCTCCCAAACTGGCAGCTGGTTCCACAGAGAGGGGTCTGATAACTGAAGGCTCTGCCTCCCAAACTGGCAGCTGGTTCCACAGAGAGGGGTCTGATAACTGAAGGCTCTGCCTCCCAAACTGGCAGCTGGTTCCACAGAGAGGGGCCTGATAACTGAAGGCTCTGCCTCCCAAACTGGCAGCTGGTTCCACAGAGAGGGGCCTGATAACTGAAGGCTCTGCCTCCCAAACTGGCAGCTGGTTCCACAGAGAGGGGCCTGATAACTGAAGGCTCTGCCTCCCAAACTGGCAGCTGGTTCAGCAGAGAGGGGCCTGATAACTGAAGGCTCTGTTATCCATTCACATTCAGTCATTCAGAATGTCCGAAGCAACTTACAAGAGAGGAAACAACATCCAATGCAGTAGGACACCCTGGTCTATATTTTAACTGCTAAATCAAAATGAAGCTGTTTAAAGTATTAGAGTATTAGTAGAACAGCCACAGAATTCCAGTTTTGGGGTATTTGGGGGTGTTAGAGGTCTCTGAAGGAGCCCCTGCGCTGAGGCCGGCTCTACACAGGGGCAAGAGGGAGCATTGCCCCCTTAAATAAATGTCCTGCCCCTCAAAACAACATTTTTGGAAGTTGAGAAAGCACATTTTAATATATCCACAAAATAAATATCACAAGTTGACAAAATTAACTGCAGTAGCAGCAGAATCCGCCGAAAAAGGGCCAGGATACAGCATCAGCTCCAGGTCATCTCCCTGCGCCTCCGCTGGGAGTATCTTCACAGGCACACCCCTCCCCCCTCAGCCCCCAGGAAACATCCAATCACTGATGGTGTGCAAAGAGCCAGGACGTAGCATGACTGTGTGGTGTCAGGTTTCAGCACAGAGCGTCAAGACTTTAAAGAAGCTGCCAAATTCTGCCAAATTCGGGGTGTTTTCTTAGTCACTCAAGCACAGAGACGAGTGTCCACGTCCACTGCATGTAACAGACTGAGGACAGATGACCTGTCTGACAGCCCTACTGTACAGAAAGCCCCGCCCCAGGCTGGAGCTCTGCACTCTTTGGTTTCATATAATCACAGCGGTTGTTACAAAGCCAGCATACTTATTTTCCACTCCAGATTCCAGCAGCTCAGAAAGAGGAACTTAATGCTGTGATGCATAGGTGTTAGCACTGATGCTAGCAGCAACGATGCTGCTGCCAGCACATCAGAGACAGCAGCTAGCTTAACTACACCTTTACCATCAGCAAGCACTGCTTCTGCACCGAATTCAAGTAAGATGGATTTGGTGAGCTGGTCTTTAAATGCTATTGATCAAATTTTCTCAACCGCGAAGATGAGGAAAGGAGAAGCCTCATGCCCCGACGGGACATTCTTCGCTGGATACTCGGAGGACGTCTGGGGGAAGTGGTGTACCGTGTGTTTGGCGATGCTGTCTGTCGAGGACGCGGAAGATGTCTACATATTCGGATTTATGATACTCGGGTTCCTCCTGTTTGGAGTTTGAGGATACCTGGTATTTCGTGAAATTAAGAGATCGTGGAAAGCAGGCCTGGAATTTCGTCATTTTAGGGGCAAGGCCACTTGGCCTTTTGAGTTGTCAATTTTTTAAGGGCACAAAGGCCAAAAGCCAGGGCACCAAGGCCATAAATTAAAACAATGATTTAACATATGATATGAAGTGACTACGATTGTATATGCATTTACAATACTTTTATATATACTTATTAAGCATTTAATGTACACCAAATTGCAATTAAACAATTTTTTTATTAAAACTACACAGGATTCTTATAGCACAGACATGTTTGGCTCACTGTGAGACTGTGGTAGTGGGCCTACGTTGAAAGGACGTCACTTACAATGTAAGTGAATGGCAGTTGCTATGCTAAGCTAACTAAGCTAGTTCTGGCCAGTGGGTGTAATGTATTTTTTTTGTGGACAGTTTAGGCATGCCACAAGACATGTGAATGGGTATTTTGATTGCGTTTTGAAAATGGGGCGATATCATTTATATCCACTAGCCACAGACAGATGAGAGCCACTGAATTCATTTGATCAATTTATTAACTAAAGCTTTAAATTAATTTTACAGTGAAATTGGGAATGTACATCCAATTAAAATAATTACAATAATTAAACTTATGTACATACAAAACTTATTCTAACATTTCATTACTCCTCAACCCTCACAGACTATTCAGGGTCACATTTTTTGTACATAAAAAAAATAACTTTAAAACTGACCTATATTCATGTGAACCCTGAATCTACAAAAATGGAAATATTTAACAACTTTCTAACCATGTTTTAGTGCAGATAATGCACAAAATTAAACACAAAACTATGTGCAGAGACTAATTATGGAATTATGGATACTGTGAAATGCTTAAACATCGTCCGAGCTCTCTGAACTGTCTTCGGATCCATCTAAATCAGTTCCATTTTTCCCTTTTCTCACAAAGTGTGGCCGGCGTGTGCGCAAACTGTCACCATGCCAGATTCAATATATTCAAAATATCATCCTCCTCCCCTCCTTTGGCAGGCATATCTTTTCTCTTCACGGCCGGCTGTCCCAACCGCGTGTATCCTTTTTCCAACCCAGTTTAGACAAAACCACGCCCACTTCCGCAGTACGGAAGCCGCGTGTGGAAGCCGCGTATGCCGACGCGAAGCAGCAGCTACACGCACGCTGTGTAAAAGCAGTCATTTAGTAATGTTAATTTATTGTCAGCAGCTACACGAACGCTATCATTTAGTAATGTTAATTTATTGTCATGACAGTGTTGTTTCACGTGCTTGACTGATTACTTTCTGTTAAATATTCTAGCGATCGCCTATGTGCTAGGCTATCGCATATCTTTAGTGTGTAAAGCAGTCAGTTTAGTAATGTTAATTTATTGTCATGACAGTGTTGTTTCACGTGCTTGACTGGTTACTTTCTGTTAAATATTCTAGCGATTATCTCCTATCATGCCCGAATATTTTAATAATGTTAATAAATTGTTAATAAATCTTTCTTTTCATGGGACAACACCAAACTAACATGATAATAACTTACTTGCTAGTACCGCAGGGGATTTCTGGCAAGCTGTAAAAAATATGTATGAGATAACGTAAGATGATTAGCTAGACTGTATCTAGTATTATTAACTATTGATTATTCTTAATTATTAATATTGATTATTCTTAATTATTAATAACATGCTAACGTACCAAAGAAGCTCTGCATATGTATGATCATCTATGTATGTCATCCTGAAAGGGGCGAATTTACGGTTTACGATTACGACTGATAAGACTGATAAGCGCGGCAGGCGCGTGCGGCGAGTTCGCGTTCTCTCTCCCTTCCCGACTAGGCTTCCGTACTGCGGAAGTGGGCGTGGTTTTGTCTAAACTGGGTTGGAAAAAGGATACACGCGTCCCAACCATCGCCACATTTTGTTAGTGTTTGCGTCTGTATTTGTACCAATAACGCAATGCATTCATTTACAATGATGGAGCAGAGTCACCTAAATAAAGACAGAAGTGTCCCAAATACAAAAATCAAATGGTGAATGACACCCCATTTGTGCATGATAAGCTAACTGCAAGTTAGTTAACTGCAACTGATAAGTGTTTTATTACTTTGCATGTCTTCCAAAAGAGAAAATAATCAGACGCAGGGTAGCAAAACATTATGGGCGTGAAAACGAAACTTAGAAAATCGGCTTGGCGCATGCACAAAGTAGTAATTCTCGACAAGTAGGAGAAATCGGCTGAACACCGGCGTCTATCGTATTTCCAAACCAAGAGTGACCCACTCCCCTAGTACGGCAGCCTCGGCGGATGCGTTCCCATAGAAACTGCGCTCGCGCGTCCCGCGAAATAGATGGTAAAGTTCCTCATTTATCATCGGCCAAGCCGGCTAGTGAGTTTTTTTTAATACACGCCAAAAATAACTTTCACCCGCATTTGGCGGGTGTTAATTTAGAGTTTATATCATATAAACGAGCAGCAAACGAACCTAGTCTGCACAGAGGTCTTTGACAGCTAACAACACAGCGCTAACTGCCTAGTTGTTAGCTAACTGCCTAGCACTAGATAAAAATAAAAGAACACAACTGCAATGTAACTTATCCAAGTAGTAACAAAAACACTTCAAAATATTATAATTATGTATTACCATACGAGCAAGACATAGTAATGTTATCCATAAAATTACACTTAAAGCTGGACAAATGAAAAACTTAAGGCAAACAGGATCATCACAAAACCTTACCTCACCTCAGCCTTTTCTTGAGCGGAGAATCAGCTGGCTACGCACACGGACGCGTGAGGGGGTGGGCGGAGATAGACTGATGTCAACTGTCATCATAGACCGTCCGAGCGGTGTAAATCCAGGCTCGAATCAAGCGCACCGCTGATTTTTTTTTTTCTCCACCAGATGCTCATTGATCATTGAAGCCGTGTCAGAAAAGAGGCAGACTGCTAAACCGCAAAACTTAGTCAGAGAGGGCATCAAGGCCACTGTGGCCTTATGGCAGATATAATTTTCAAGGGCACAAGGCCAAAGTGGGAGGGCCATGGCCCTCGTGGCCCTCGTGAAATTCCTGCCTTGGTGGAAAGCATTCGATGGGGTCACAAGAGCAATCAACGCTCAGACTGAGATGCTACGTGAGCAGGGTCGGAAGCTGGAGGCGATCCTTGCGCAGGTTCGCAGGCTGGCTGAGATTCCTGGACTCAGAAGAGAAATGGATTAACCTGGGAGAATGGTTGGACCGGGTGGAAAGGGTCCACATCCCACAATTCGGCTGAATTCGGGACTTTCGCCATGAGACAACCAGCAATGGACAAAAGGACAGAAAGCGCAATCAGTGTCTGTCTGACCTAATTAATTATTATTCCAATCCGGCGCCCCACACTGGCCTTGTAGCCAGCTGCATAATCATTGTCCACGCTTGTTATGATAACATGATGCTCTTTCCCATGTGCCCCCCCCCTCCCCCCTCCCCCCTCCCTTCCTGACACTCCTGTGAGATTTGTTGTTGAACTGGCTGACATATTCGAACTTGTCAAGGACAGTTGCCTGATCCAACACTCTGTGCAGACTTATTGAACACACACACATGCACACACACACATGCTCATTTATAACACATGCAACTCCTCACCTCTTCACTGTCCCATGGCTTAAAGGTGTTGTTATGTGTATGTGATGCTTTTTCTGTGCTGAGGTTTTTTGCGATCTCAGACCGTATCCTAATAAGGGTATAGTGTGAAGTATGATTTTTTTCCCTCCCCTCACCCAATGTTGTTCCCTTCCTTCTTATCTGGCGGCGCCTGCGTGGCCGTGAGCCCGCGGGCTGCGATGCCTTGGTCACACTCTCTCTCCCTGTCTGTTTCTGTGTTGTCTGTCATGACCGAAACTGGAATTTCCCCTTGGGGATTAATAAAATATAATTGATTGATTGATTGATTGATTGATTGATTCTGCTTCACCTAACATGTTTCACACTCGCCCCATTTACATTAAGACCTGTATTTGAAATTTCAGGGGATTTTGATAATAGATTTTTAAAGTTGGTTTGCGAGGTTGGGGAATTCCGTTACAAAAAAGAAAAAAAGGCTCTATAAGGCTATTAAAGGAATTGGTATGGTTTATTTTCTATATACATCCCACCATTCCAACCATAGGAGGAGAAAAGTGTCGGAATGACAGGAATGTTTAATAGAAAATTAAGTGTCGCCATGTCACAATTTGAGGCCCATGTCGGACTGGTGGGATGTCGGAATGGCGGCATGTAACCCAAAGAATGCAAAATACACATCTAAGGATATCCAAAATCAATCAATCAATTATACTTTATTAAATTGAAATGATTGAAACACTGGCAGACATGGTGCTTGGAGAGGTCAGGAAAAAATCTGAAAATGCCGATTCTGCGGGATTCTGCCTCAAAAGTGATTGGACCAGGGACAGTTGCAATGAAGAAAAATTGTCTGTGATAATTCGCTTTGTCAGCAATTCCATGCCAGAGGAGCATCTTATTGGGTTGCTTGACTTGCACCATCAGAGTACATCACCTCTGAGATATTGACACACCTTTCTGATGCTGGCTACAGTGCTGACAGCATACTTACCCAGTGTTATGATGGGGCTTCTGTGATGAGTGGGGTAAGAGGTGGTGTCAAGCTAGATATGTCCCATATATCCACTGCTACAACCACCAACTGCACCCAGTAGTTGTGCACGCCATGCAGAGTGAACCATGTGCAAAAAGATGTTTTGACCTCTCGTTCAGTTTTTCAGCACCAGCATGTTTCTGAGAAATATGATGCACCTAAAGGCTGCTTGAAATCCGATTGACAAGCCACTATGAGATGACAAGTTGCATTGTTGAAAATCAAGACCATATTCTCAGTATCCTATCTGAGATGACAGAGGATGGTGATGCTACAGTTGGCCTGTGCACAGAGGCATCAGGCCTACCACTGGAATATTCCAGTGCGGGTGCTTGGTGTCTTGAAACCAGGAAATGCAATTCTACAGTCTCAGTCTGTGGATATGTGCAGTGCTTCTGAGCTCGTTGGTGCATCACTGGAGTCCTCTTTTTTTTTTTTTAAAGATTAGATCTAGTCTAATCTAATCTAAAAAACATCTGTGAAGATGAGTATTGGGCAGAGTTATCTCAGCTGCTGCTGGAGATGATTCATATCCTCCAAATAGAAGGAGAACAATGAGAAAACACCTTGGTCAAAATGATCTGATGATCCTAACTTTAACTCCCCTCAGTCTCTGAAAAGATCTCTGATCAACATCCTTACAGAGCCATTTCAGAAATGGAAACACCCTCTGGCACGGTGGCAGACAGTGTGAAAAATGAAATCCTTGTGGCAAAACAGATGTTGCTCAAGAAATATCCAAATAAAACAGACCTGTCCACTGTGGGTAAACACCTGCTGAGAGAAGAGTGAGAGAGGAGTGAGAGAAGAGTGAGAGAAGAGTGAGAGAGGAGTGAGAGAGGAGTGAGAGAAGAGAGAGAGGAGTGAGAGAAGAGTGAGAGAGGAGTGAGAGAAGAGTGAGAGAAGAGTGAGACAAGAGTGAGAGAAGAGTGAGAGAAGAGTGAGAGAGGACTGAGAGAAGAGTGAGAGAAGAGTGAGAGAGGAGTGAGAGAAGAGTGAGAGAAGAGTGAGAGAAGAGTGAGACAAGAGTGAGAGAAGAGTGAGAGAAGAGTGAGAGAGGACTGAGAGAAGAGTGAGAGAAGAGTGAGAGAGGAGTGAGAGAAGAGTGAGAGAGGAGTGAGAGAAGAGTGAGAGAAGAGTGAGAGAGGACTGATAGAAGAGTGAAAGAAGAGTGAGAGAAGAGTGAGAGAGAGAGGAGTGAGAGAAGAGTGAGAGAAGAGTGAGAGAGGAGTGAGAGAAGAGTGAGAGAGGAGTGAGAGAAGAGTGAGAGAGGAGTGAGAGAGGAGTGAGAGAAGAGTGAGAGAGGAGTGAGAGAGGAGTGAGAGAAGAGTGAGAGAGAAGGAGTGGAGAGAAATTAGATTTTTTATTTGTTTAGTTGCTAACAACAAAAAAAAAAAAAACAGAGGTGATCTTCAAGATCCAGGAAGTCCAGTTGCTCTTATTCAAGCTCTAATTATTACTCTGGATCTTTGGCATTAAGAAGGGAGTAATCTGGCATTCTAGTAAAGATAATTGAGTAGAAAGGGATTTGCCCACAATAAAGGTTATACATTGTTTTCAAAAATAATTCCGTATGTGGACAGAAGGCATCAACACAGCGACAGTACATACCATTCTTGGCCATGAGGAAAGGAACCATGGTTAGCATGATCCCAAACTATTCTATTTGGAAAAGAAACTAATCTCAGATGTGTTAGCTCTGGTCTCATTGTCCAGCGTAGAATTCATAAATGTAACTGATGGTCTCAACCTGCAGCATAACCTTCCAACGCTGAAGCAAACAGGGATAATGTGATTTTATTCCCTGGAGACCAAAGTTTATTCTCAGGTGGAACATTCAGAACCCAGATGCTACCAAGACCAAAGAGCTGGTGGTGGACTTCAGGAGATCTAAAACCCCATACCAGTCAGTCTGCATTGATGGAGGGGAGATAGAGACTGTTCAGACCTGCAGATACCTGGGGGTGGTGCTGGATAATAAACTGGAGTGGTCTGCCAACATAGACGCAGTGTACAGGAGGGGCCAGAGCCGTCTCTTCTTCCTGAGACGCTCAGGTCCTTCAGTGTCTGCAGTGATATGATGTGCATGTTTTATTACACTATCACACTTCACCGACAGTGTGTGAGCTTCACCGGCCTGCCTGCAGTCCACATCTTTCCACATCTGTGTCCTGGATGTCAGCTTTGTGACTCTGTTATTACACACATATACAAATCCTCTGTTACAGGTCTAATGATGTTCCATGTGTATGGGTGTCAATGTGGGGTTCAGCATCTTGCCTCAGACAGCATGTGAAATGGAAACACTGGGAGTGAATAAAGGGCCTTCCGACCACTGCTTTACATTCTGGGGTCCGTTTCACAAAGCAGGTTCAACAAACTCTGAGTCTATTCCTGAACTCTGAGTGGATCTACTCTGAGATAGAAAACTCTGAGTTTTCGGTTCCAGAAACGCTGATTTGAGTGAGGTTAATCAACTCTGAGTAGGTTCACCTTGAGTTTAGCGCGTGCACCACAACTTTAAAAAGCCAGCATCAATGGAGCCCCGATTCGAAGAGTCACCATGGCAACGGGGAAGAGGAGGGGCTACGTTTTTCACCAACCTCGAATTGGAAATCTTAGTGCGCTCACACAGCGAGTTTCGACACGTTTTTAGAAAGACGTGCAACACCGCTGCTGCTGCAAAAGTGTAAGTTTAAATGTATTCCTTTGCAATCACAATAATATTACAGGGAAACTGCTTGAATGGTAGCCCATTCATTTATTTAATTTAGGTGCAATCCCGTGGGGGAGAAGTGCACTTGGCAGCAGTTTAAGATGAAATATAAAAACATTGTTCAAACAGGTGAGACCTCGGCATGGAGGTACCTCATTTTGATCATGTTTTACACTGTAAAGTAAATATTAAGTGGCTATTTCACTGTGAAGTTATTTTATCCCCAACATAATGCTGTTCTCACACACATAAATGTCTTCTCATCTATATCATGTTCTGTTAAATAATTAAGCCTATTTAAACTAACACAGACTTCTACTGAGCCAACAGAAAGAAGGCAGATGCCCGTAAAACGGGTGGTGGCCAGCACCGCCACCTCTAACGGAAGGCCAGTGGCTGAGGAATCCCTGGAGGGAATCCACCCCCAGGACACAAGGGCCTTTATAAAATATAACAGGCCTATAGATATCTTTTTTAAGCCTATTCATACAAATATTTATTTGTCTTTTATGTCTTTTTTTCTTTTGTCCCAACAAAATTCTGATGGTGCCGCTCAAAAAGATAATTGTCTGTAAATGCTAAAACATCTATGCGCGGTCTGATAACCATCTCCTGATGAATGTTTAATTCTCTGCGCAGTAATGCTGCACCTTCATCCACGGGATCGTTGTCAGAAGGACATGTTGGTGAAAAAAGTCGCCTCCTGCTGTGCCTGATGGACTTCTAGAAGTAGAAGAACTCGCTCTGCTGACTGAATGAATGAGGAAATCAAATGGCGTGTGGCTGAAACAGGGCGGAGACAGAGAGAAACTCCAGGTTCACTGAGTAAAACCTGGTCCCGACCATGTTAGGTTCATAGAGTCTGTTACTACGGTAACTGACCGAGAGCTTAAGTTACCTCTCTCTGTGAAACAGGCTAGAGTTACCCCTCTTTCTCTGGGTTGAGTTACCTCTCTTTGTGAAACGGAAAACTCAGGGTTTCCCTCATTTCAGGGTTAACCAACTCAGAGTTTTCACTAAACCTGCTACGTGAAACGGACCTCTAAGCTGCAGCCAGCTCCCTGAGATACAACTTCATGCCTTCAAGATTAAATCAGTGCAAAGAATGCGAGTCCTCTCTTATACCTGTGGGTTGCAGTGAGGTATTACAAACAAGAGGAAGAAAACTTTTGTTATGATATATTGTATTGAATGGGACATTGAAGACACTTTGTAAATCCTTTCTTTGGAATTGTGCCTGTGTCAGCAGATAAAATTTCCAGTTGATTAATGTGTCAAATCACAGAACAAATTAGATTCAATTTAAGAAAATCGAAACTTAAATCCAGTTCTTATGGACATGAGCTTTGCATTATTGTAGTTCAATGTGCAGACCATCCTGGCTTTGTTGTATTCTCGTGATGCTGTTGTTATTCCACTGATGAAATTACACGGTTCGGCAGGAGTTCAATCGTTTGTAGGGGTCTGTAGAAAAGTTAACTTTACATGAAATATTGTACACTTGTCCTTAAAAGTCACTTGTAGCATGCAGCTTTAACTCGGAGCATGCCTCTACTTGTTTTCCTCACTTATCCGTTTCTTTACCAACTTCATCCTTGTGAGGGAGCTGGAGGGTATCCCAGCTGTCATCAGATGAGAGGCGGAGTGAAAGCCACGCAGGCACAGGGACAACGTGTAAACTGCACACAGCTGAGCTTTAAACCAGGAACCTCCATGCTGTGAGGCAACAACTCTAACAATCAAACCATTGTGCCATTTCGTATGTTCCACACTAATACAAAAGGGCCTTTTCTCCAGCAGAGATTAATCTAAGCAAGGAATATTAACCAGCTGTTTGGAACTACTAAACTGTGGTACATTTGGATGAAAACTGTAATGTTCTCACTTAAAAACATTGAAAATCTCAAGATATTGTTGCTCAGTATTTTGATATTTTTATTTATTTCAATACTTTGGAACATCTTAAAATCCACAGTCAGGGGTAATGTTATTTAACAAGATGGAAGTCTGAAAAAAAAGATGTTGCAACAAGCTCAAGTGCAAGCAATCATGCTGGTTTGAGCAAAATATCAGAAAAAGACAGATTTCTCACAACTTGGCTGGTTGAGAAATAGATACTGTTGCAGTATCTATTTCTGTTGTTCCGATCAGCTTGGATGACCCAGAGAAAATTTAGATGGATGCTGAGACTGTGGGACCATAGCAGGGATGATCAGAGCAGTTGGGCATCATTTGCATGGAAGTGATACAAAAAGCCATGCGAGTGGATGAATGGGCCAGAGGAGGTGGCGAATATAAGAGAAGGTGTCCCAATACCAAGCCTTGGGGCATATCTGTAGAAGGGTAATGTAATTATTAAAAAGACAGATCCACAAATAGAAATTCAAGTGAATGTAAAGGTTTACTTATCACGGGCTGATCATTTTACACCCTTTCAAATTGTTGTGTGGTCCAGCAGACGGGCAGTGAATGTAATATAATAATAATAATGATAATAATAATAATAATAATAATAATATATTTTATTTATAACGCACTTTACATCAATTTAATGACCTCAGAGTGCTACATTTTAAAACTAGCAAAAAACAAACAAACGGTAAAGTAGTATTAAGATAATTCAGGCAAACTAAAGGCTTTTCTAAAAAGGTGAGTTTTCAGGCCTTTTTTAAAAGAATCCACAGTCTGTGGTGCCCTTAGATGGTCGGGGAGAGCATTCCACAGACTGGGTGCAGCTGAGCTGAAGGCCCGGTCGCCCATAGACCTGAGCCTTGTCCTCTGGAGCTGGAGGAGATTGGCCTGTCCAGAGCGGAGATGACGTGGGGAGGAATGGGGGGCGATGAGTTCTTTGATGTGTGTGGGGGGGGCACTGGTGGGACAGAAGGGAAATCTTGAATTCGATCCTGTACTGGACAGGAAGCCAATGGAGGGATTTGAGGATGGGTGTGATGTGGTGGTACTTCCGCCCCCCCATCAGGATCCTGGCAGCACAGTTCTGAATATACTGCAGCTGCTGGAGGTTCTTGCTGGGGATCCCGATGAGGAGTGCGTTGCAGTAGTCCAGCCTGGAGGAGACAAAGGCATGGACAAGTTTTTCGGAATCAGGGAGAGTGAGTATGGGGCAGAGTTTGGCAATGTTTCTGAGGTGGAAGAAGGAGGTTTTGCAAAGTTGTTTGATGTGAGCCTCAAAGGTCAGGTGAGGGTCCATCCTAACACCGAGATTAGTGACTGAGGGTGAAAGGTGGATGTCGTGGCCGGAGAAGGTGATGCTGGTGATAATGGATGACCGGATCTGGTGCGGATTGCCAACAAGAATGGCTTCTGTTTTTGAGCTGTTTAGTTGCAGGAAGTTTGCCGTCATCCACGCCATGATCTCCTCCAGGCAGGTGGAAACTGTGGATAGGGCTGCAGAGGGGGTTGGGTTTGTTTTAATGTCGATTTCGGTGTCATCAGCGTAGCAGTGGAAAGATATTCCATGCCGGCTGATGACACGACCAAGGGGGAGCATGTACAGTGTGAAGAGGGTGGGGCCAAGGACAGAGCCTTGAGGGACACCACAGGTAACGGAGTGCATGTCTGAATTTGCACCTCCCAGGGATACATATTCTGTTCTGTCAGTGAGATATGATGTGAACCAAGCCAGGGTATTGTCAGAAAGTCCGATGAAGGAGTGGAGGCGGTGTAGAAGGATGTGGTGGTCAATGGTGTCGAAAGCTGCGGTGAGGTCAAGAAGGATGAGAAGTGATGGAGAGCCAGCGTCAGCGGTCAGTAGCAGGTCATTGGTAACCCTGACCAGAGCGGTTTCTGTACTGTGGCCAGAGCGGAAACTAGACTGGAACTTCTCATACAAGCTGTTAGTGGTGAGGTGGTTTTGAAGTTGAGCAGAAACTACCTTTTCCAACACCTTTGATAGGAAAGGTAGGTTGGAGATGGGGCGGTAGTTGACAGGTGTTTCTGGGTCCAGGCTGGGCTTTTTGAGTAGTGGCTTGATGACAGCAGTTTTCAGGGATGTGGGAACATGGCCGGACCGGAGGGACTGATTGATGATTTTGGTGATCATGGGACTTATTGCAGAGGAGTGACTTTTAATAAGTTGTGAGGGAAATGGGTCCAGGGTACAGGTGGAGGGCTTCATCTTCCTCAGAATGACTTCGATGTCATGCTGTGTGGTGTCAGTGAAACAGCAGAGGAGTTTAGTAGTCTCGGACTGAGGGTCTGAGGGAGCACAGAGAGAATATGATGGACTTACGGGGGACATTTGGGCCTTGCACATTGTTTTCCAACCTAAACTTTACAGCTGTGTAGTCGATATTTAGGTAAGATTACACAGCTTGCACTACAATCATACCTGGAAGTTAAAGTAATACTATTAATTATGCATTATTGTATTGATGCTGGAAACTATAGATTTATAATTTATGTGTTGGAAGCTGCAAAGCTGCTCAGAAACATCAAGTGAAGCAGAAAGAACAGTAACAGCAGTGAATGTAGCAAAAGTGTTCTGGTGCAAATGAAAGAGAACCGTAGGGACCAGAGTGCAGCCAGCTCATCCCACCCAGAGACACGGGATGGAAAATAATAACGCCTAATTCAGCTGCCTTCAGGGCCAACACACAGACCGCAGAGACCAACCAACGTGCACGCTCATGCTCACTCCAAAGGTCCATTTCCAATCACCACCTAACCTACCATACCATCTTTGGACAGAGGAAGGGAGCCGGAGCACCCAGAGAGAGCCTTGGCATGCAAGGTGAGGACATGCTAACCGGGACTATGGAACCTTGTTGCAGTGAGGCTACAGAGCTACCACACCACCATGCAGCCAAATGAAAGGATTAGTTCATATTATTATTGCTCATTTTAGTGTGTACTACTGAGTTAGACCTGGCCCTGCTGCCTCAGAGACTTCATGGAACAGCTGATGTGGTGGGTGGTGGAAGGTGTGGTCTCCATGGTGACCTGGTTAAAGGTTGCAGCTGACAGTTGTGAATGCACTCAGGTGCTGTGTCTGTTACTGGGCTCAGGCAGAGATGATGGAGATGCATGCAGAGGGAGGAACATGAACAGCCACCACAAGAAGACGAGGAAGCTCCCAAAGGCAGATCATTTGGAGTCCAGTGGCACACAGTTCAATGTCCGGGCATCAAAGGAGCTTTTGGATGGTATGGATGACAGGCTTATACCGCTGGACATGGGCGTCAGTTTGATTTCAGAAGTGCTGGGGACAATTACTATAAACCTGAATAAGGTTTGAAAAGTGCTGGGGACAATTACAAGCTAGGCCCATTACTTCCGAATTGAGGTTTCATGATAAATAACAGCCATTGCATTAGATGATGCGTATTGACGCGATATTGTTCCCATATTAAAAGTTAAAAGCCATCTGCGCGGTCTTGTTTAGGCTGTCGGAAACATCCTGTTCGGTTATTGCACAGCCCTTGACACACCAACAAATCTCAGACAAACCTCGACCAAGCAAGAGCGCATCAGGAGACGTAGCCTGGCTACAAACAGCCCTCGCCCTGACAAAGTTTTCGAACATTGCCAGGCTATGAAACGACGGGCAAGAGTGAACGAGCAGCAACCCCTCTGTGAAATAAGTTTTCATTCATTGTCTATCTCGCCTGATATGCATCATAAACACTGACGAATCTTCACCTGCAACACCAGCGACGTCTTTCATCGCTCGTTACACTGTAACAGACTGCAGACCGCAAGCGCAGTGTGTGGGAGCCAGACGGACTGGGGGAAAAAAACGGCCCTGGTATTTTGCAACCACAAGTGGCCCCGTTGACCAGCATTTGCCAAAAGCCCCCCCCCACCACACACACACTTCACTACATGACGCATACTGTAAGCATTTATTGACGCGCAATGTCATACTACATAAATAGGCAAAGAAGATGGAATGATGAGGCGATTCGCAGTAGTAATTACTTGCAACACACAGACATATAGAAAAATGGTGACAGCGCACCACATCAACATCCAAAACTCAAGTTTCAGAAA
This sequence comes from Odontesthes bonariensis, assembly GCF_027942865.1. Taxonomy (NCBI): domain Eukaryota; kingdom Metazoa; phylum Chordata; class Actinopteri; order Atheriniformes; family Atherinopsidae; genus Odontesthes; species Odontesthes bonariensis. The sequence continues at coordinate 2,300,684 of NC_134506.1, forward strand.
CCGAAATTAAGCTTCAAACTAGAAAAAACAGGCACCGGGCATCAAACTTGCCTGCACGCACGCACAGACAGACAGACAGAAAGACAGACACACACACACACATTCGTCCACTTGTTTTTTATGTCCACATCGCTCCTGCACCCTGTGTTTATATGCAAAAGTCCCTTCTTTAGATCGCTGTCCACTCGAGAGAGACCCAGCTAATACTTCATGACAAGACAGTTATGGTAGTCCAACTTCTATGCTAACCAGTCCAGAGCTAAATACAAAGCAACATGGAGATACTGTAAAATTGTCAGCTAGACAAGCCGTCAAATCGAGAACCCATTACCAAGTCATGAAGTTAGGAATAAGAACAACTACAACAGCCCTGCCATAGATTACCAGGCAGTTACCACAAGCTAAACAGGTTTACACATCGTGAAAAGTGTGCCTTGTATTACTCTTTAGGTTAGCCAGACTAGCCACAGACTAGCTTATGACAGTAGGCTACACACTGATTTAGAAAAGTGAGTGACAATACAGACAGACCCTACGTGAAGGACATGAGATGAAATATTAAAAAAAAATAGTGCCACGGCGGACACAATGATTAGTGGAAATCCTTCGGCCCCTACCTTGTCTTGTTCGTAGCGTCTGTGCAACACATCTTGTTAATATCCATATTTGTGTAGTTGCTATCCCATTGTGAACGTATTTCTTGGCGATTGCAGAGACAAATCTGTTAAATTTGTCCCTCTTTTTCTCCGCTCCCCCCTTCTGTCGTCTAATACCTCTTCCTGGTCCTCGATTCATTTTTTAAAATTGTTGTAAGTAATCCATCCGCGACATCTACCGTCCCCGTTTATCTCTTACTTTGACCAACAAGCTACAGAATGTTGAATCTTCTACGTTCAATTTTTTTTTTTTTTGGCGGGAGCCGGGTAAATGAAATTCCCACAAGGCAGTGCTTTACTCCAGTTGTCTCAAACACATACAAAATATAGATAGATATACATTTATTTTATTTTAAACATTTTTACATCGTACGAAGATATATTCAGATAAAATAAAATAATGTAATGTAAATGAACCATAATAAAACACATCATCAAGGTCGCACCGTCAGTGTGTAATGTATAGCGATTTCAGTGGTATAAATAGCGAAAAGGTGCCATTGAAACGTCAGTAAGAAGGAACTTTTTAGGGTGACGAGGGAGCGTGATGACCGACCGTGACTGCTCAGTCCGTGCCTGGTGGGAGCGGAGCGGATTCAACATAGTTGCTATTCAGCAATGGGGGCTGATCGCAAGCGCATTCATACAAGGAGAGTGAAAGCAGAGCGGATCAAATAGTCTTTGGTTAGGAGAATGCCATGATATAAAATGATAGTTTTTAGAAAAAGCGGCGTTTGCACTTTCTCTACTTTTTGAAAGTGGTCGGGACAAATCTGCTCGTCAGACAAAGTGCCGGGGACGCGTCCCCACTGTCCCCGGCGGAAATGACGCGCCTGCCGCTGGATGTTCATTAGATGGGCAAGGCCCCCTCGTTTCCCTTCCTATTCATGATTCAGTCTTCAAAGTGCATTCCCTTTTTCTGCACGATGAACTCATCCAAAACATGTTGGGACTCTAACCCACCCTGTACCTTCCAGAAGATGATGTGCACACTTAAAGGTAGGGTAGGAGATCCTGGATTTTGAGTCCAGCGAAGCTGCATTTTGAAAATACACAGGTAAAAAGTCCCAACCCTTTTCTTCACTTTCCCCCCGAAGCCACGCCTCTAGAGTACATGAACGCGCACGAGCACGAAGGTGCACGAGCGCTGTTCTGACAGCAAGCATCGATCGTTGCCGTATTTCGTATTTACAGGGCTCTCAAGTTTTCAAGTTTGCTTGGAGTGAGATTTGGGCCGGGCAGGGGCCGGGCCGTGTGCGCAGCGGGGTTTCTTTCGTTTTTTTTGGGGGGGGGGGGGGCTGGTCCCTTGCAGTATCCCATTGCCATAAACTAGCTACTTAAAGAACAAAGAAATTGTTTTATTTATACCAAAATCACAAATCTTCACTTTTACACTAAATTCTGCTATATTTTAAAATAAATTGTTTTAGGTATGCAAAGTCTTAACAAACAAAAATTTTTTATGAGTGTTGTTGTAAGTGTTTGTGGCAGATTTTGATGCTTGTTGACTGATATTGGGGGCTCCCATTTAAAGCACAGCCATTTTCACAGTCATGATGGATGACAGAGTTCCATTCAGAAACAAAGTGTTCCTGGTCTTGGTTTTATTGAGCCCCACCATGGAAAAAACCCTCTCTGCATCAGCATTTCAGTGCGACAGAACTAAAACCAGTTTGGCAATTGTAGATGGGAATTTGGGAATCTGCTCATACCAGTCACCTTTGAAAAAAATTAACCACAGAAGCCTAATTACACTCCTACATATTTTTCATTTTTCATTAAGTTGCTCATGTCAAAGTGTGTGTGCTGAATATTTAGACCTACTACTCCAACGAACACTTTAATCGGCAGGTATTGGTCTTTTACAAGGAGTAGGAAAACTATAGTAACTAATAAAAGATTCAAATAAATGAAGATATGACCTGCTGATAATCCTGACGGTTCTCTTCCACCTCCAGCTCGTCTACAACTTCTGCACGCGTGCTTGCAGCTGAAAGGTATTTCAGACCTCACCCGGCAACAAGAAATTCTCTTTTCTGATTGGCTGAGAAATTCTATTTTGTGATTTGCCGATGGGTTTCTAAATCAAGACAGCTGTACCAGAGCTATAGTTCTGAGCTGTACGAGCGCACAGTAACCTGCCATTGACTCGTTTATAGTATAGGCCATTAGAATTTCTGTGCGACGAAGTTGATCATTTCTCAGCGTGAGAAATGGCATGTGTGGCGTGTGAGCGTGTGAACTTGTTGAAATGCGTGTGTCTCACGCTCATTGCGTGAGACTTGAGAGCCCTGTATTTAGTATTTAGTATATGCTAACTATACGTTTAATAATGCTAGGTGCTAGCCAAGCTGGCTCTAGTTTAGCTTCCTGCCAAGCTTCTGGGCACGTAATTCGTTCACGGAGCAGGGTACGCGCACAGGGGGAAGGAGGGGGAGGGGGAGGGGGAGGGAGGAGCAGATTGCAGTTTGATAGACGGCATCAGAATCCAATCATCGTTAACGGTCCGTTCAGTATGATTGGATAGTGTTTTTCCTGGATTGTACGCTCTAGAGGCCACTAAAACTTTTCATATGTGTCAAAACTTTTAATTAATTGGTTGCAATGGGGGTGTGAAGAGTATTTCAAGCAATATGTAAAAAAATGCTCCAGAAAAAGATCCCCTACCCAACCTTTAAAACATCCGTCTCTTTTCAATTTGAAATCAACTCTTGATCCTACAGGGCCCCACGTGTTTTCCATTCACACACATGTAACATGCTTCTTATTGGCTCAGCTGGGTTCTCCTCTTCCATATCACAGTAAGAATAAATATATATATATATATATATATATGAAGCATGATTACAGGCTTCAGAGGGAGCTACAGATTTCGTTATTTTTCCTTAACAGCCTATTTAATATTCTACTTCCAGAATCCCATGACAGTTCAAACTAATATGACTAAAAAAAAGTTGCCGACCGCAGCTTTAAGAAGAGCGTATCCAACTATTTGAAAAACTTTTTAGGACTCCTTATTACTTCCATCAAGCCCTGAGGTTCCATCCAAACATTAGCAGAGTAAGAGTGAAGCATCTTACCAAAGAATAAAAGGGTCCTCTAATGAAGTGGTTCCCAAACTGTGTGCCGTGAGGCATGTCCAGGTGTGCCGTGGGATTTTGTGACAACCATACATTATTGCAATATACAACTACACAAAAAAAAAAAATTTAATTTACTATATCAGTACTTTGTATGCACTCATTTCATAATACAGAGGCAAACTCTATACCTAAAAACAATTATTAAAAAAAAAAAATCCTCAGAGAACCTATATTTCGCTGTTAGCGCAGTTGCGCAGGTGGGAATTATGAGACTGTGACACATCAAAGGCTGAAGGACAACATAAAAACAGAGAAAGAGGGGAAATGGAGCGCTTTGTGGTGCGGAGCAAACCACCAACCACCAGTACAGAGACTGCCGACAACCCAGCACCCAAAGAGGAAAAAACTGTCAGCTGACAGTATCATGAAAGTTACCGTCTTATGGCTTCAGTTGGACCGGGGGTGTCCTGTCGGGAGAAGTTAGCTCATGCTAACTTAACTGCTAGTTAGCTAATTCTTCTGCATCGTAGTACCCAAGCATCTCCCACCTCTTCTTAGGTTTAGGCCGTTCTCTTTAGGTTTAGGCCGCTCTCTTTAGGTTTAGGCCGTTCTCTTTAGGCTTAGGCCGCTCTCTTTAGGCTTAGGCCGCTCTCTTTAGGTTTAGGTCGTTCTCTTTAGGCTTAGGCCGCTCTCTTTAGGTTTAGGCCGCTCTCTTTAGGCTTAGGCCGCTCTCTTTAGGTTTAGGCCGTTCTCTTTAGGCTTAGGCCGCTCTCTTTAGGCTTAGGCCGCTCTCTTTAGGTTTAGGTCGTTCTCTTTAGGCTTAGGCCGCTCTCTTTAGGCTTAGGCCGCTCTCTTTAGGCTTAGGCCGCTCTCTTTAGGTTTAGGCCGCTCTCTTTAGGCTTAGGCCGCTCTCTTTAGGCTTAGGCCGCTCTCTTTAGGCTTAGGCCGTTCTCTTTAGGCTTAGGCCGTTCTCTTTAGGTTTAGGCCGCTCTCTTTAGGCTTAGGCCGCTCTCTTTAGGTTTAGGCCGCTCTCTTTAGGTTTAGGCCGTTTAGGCTTAGGCCGCTATCTTTAGGCTTAGGCCGTTCTCTTTAGGTTTAGGCTGCTCTCTTTAGGTTTAGGCCGCTCTCTTTAGGCTTAGGCCGCTCTCTTTAGGTTTAGGTCGTTCTCTTTAGGCTTAGGCCGCTCTCTTTAGGCTTAGGCCGCTCTCTTTAGGTTTAGGCCGTTCTCTTTAGGCTTAGGCCGCTCTCTTTAGGTTTAGGTTTAGGCCGCTCTCTTTAGGCTTAGGCCGCTCTCTTTAGGTTTAGGTTTAGGCCGTTCTCTTTAGGTTTAGGTTTAGGCCGCTCTCTTTAGGCTTAGGCCGCTCTCTTTAGGTTTAGGCCGTTCTCTTTAGGCTTAGGCCGCTCTCTTTAGGCTTAGGCCGTTCTCTTTAGGCTTAGGCCGTTCTCTTTAGGTTTAGGCTGCTCTCTTTAGGTTTAGGCCGCTCTCTTTAGGCTTAGGCCGCTCTCTTTAGGTTTAGGTCGTTCTCTTTAGGTTTAGGCCGCTCTCTTTAGGCTTAGGCCGCTCTCTTTAGGTTTAGGCCGCTCTCTTTAGGCTTAGGCCGCTCTCTTTAGGTTTAGGTTTAGGCCGCTCTCTTTAGGCTTAGGCCGCTCTCTTTAGGTTTAGGCCGCTCTCTTTAGGCTTAGGCCGCTCTCTTTAGGTTTAGGTTTAGGCCGTTCTCTTTAGGTTTAGGTTTAGGCCGCTCTCTTTAGGCTTAGGCCGCTCTCTTTAGGTTTAGGCCGTTCTCTTTAGGCTTAGGCCGCTCTCTTTAGGCTTAGGCCGTTCTCTTTAGGCTTAGGCCGTTCTCTTTAGGTTTAGGCTGCTCTCTTTAGGTTTAGGCCGCTCTCTTTAGGCTTAGGCCGCTCTCTTTAGGTTTAGGTCGTTCTCTTTAGGTTTAGGCCGCTCTCTTTAGGCTTAGGCCGCTCTCTTTAGGTTTAGGCCGCTCTCTTTAGGCTTAGGCCGCTCTCTTTAGGTTTAGGTTTAGGCCGCTCTCTTTAGGCTTAGGCCGCTCTCTTTAGGTTTAGGCCGCTCTCTTTAGGCTTAGGCCGCTCTCTTTAGGTTTAGGCCGCTCTCTTTAGGCTTAGGCCGCTCTCTTTAGGTTTAGGTTTAGGCCGCTCTCTTTAGGCTTAGGCCGCTCTCTTTAGGTTTAGGCCGTTCTCTTTAGGTTTAGGTTTAGGCCGCTCTCTTTAGGCTTAGGCCGCTCTCTTTAGGTTTAGGCCGCTCTCTTTAGGCTTAGGCCGTTCTCTTTAGGCTTAGGCCGCTCTCTTTAGGCTTAGGCCGCTCTCTTTAGGCTTAGGCCGCTCTCTTTAGGCTTAGGCCGTTCTCTTTAGGTTTAGGCCGCTCTCTTTAGGCTTAGGCCGCTCTCTTTTAGGCCGCTCTCTTTAGGCTTAGGCCGCTCTCTTTAGGCTTAGGCTTTTTCCTCGAGCAACACGTTGGGCTTTTCTGATAGCACATATCACATTTGAGAGAAATGCCCTCTGCGTGGAGCTCCTCACCTCGAGTCGACCCAATTATGGAAGGAGTCTACCACAAGACACACCTCATTTACATTTTAATACTGACAAACAAAGCGTGGCCACCAAGTCAGACATGAAGGCAATGTGGAAGAAGCTCAGACTGGTGCTCTATCCAATGCCCCGCTGGGGGCGACACCTGCAGCTGCCAGCGCCTGGGAGAAAGAGATCTTTCAGCTCAAGCGTCACCTCAGAAACATTTTCCTGTCGTACTTGATGACCACTGCAGGGGCCTTCTTTCCTTTAAAATAAGGTAACAGCATGTTGAGGCGGAAACAGGAGTCCGGTGCGGAGGGAGCGCACAGCAGCCCAGTCAACAGTTTTTCTTCTCCAAAAACACACATTTTCCATTCCATCAGGACAGAATGGCTGGGACTAAACCGCCTTTAGGCTTCTCACACTGCAGCTGGCATGTGTTTAGTTGAAAAGAATCCAGTTAAATCCTCTCCTGGAACTTCCTGGCAGTGCTCCAACTATAAGAGCACGTCTCACTTGTTGAAAGCATGGTTGTGTTCGGAGGGAGGGGTTTTCTTTTCAAGACAAACCACAGCGAACGCCCCACAGGCCTCCACTCAGCTGATTCACACTTTCCTTCATACGTTATTTATTGCCGTTATATTATTGGTTTCATTAAGTGCATCATCTAAAACTGCATTTAGAGCATGCTGTGTACTGATAACTCAGAGGAATGTCCCCAAGGCTGCATCACTAACAAGGCTGATGCTCCCCCACACTCCACATCAGCAGGGTTTTCCTCAAGGCCCACACCATCAGGACAGCACATTCATCCTATTAAGCAATGGTAAAAAGTCAGTCATGAACAGCAGAGTTAGCCCTGCCATGAGCATGGAAAAAAACCTGGAAAACAAGAACAAAGAATGAAGGGTTTTATTTCAGAAAGCAACAGAATGGGAACTGTAGCCACACCTCTGCAGACAAGAATCAACCACAACACTTTATTTCAACAAGGAAGTGATTTATAAAAAGAAACAGCAATGTGGGCCTTAAACTGACCAAGCAGAGCTCTGCTCCCATTTCATTATGTGTGCTGCTCCCCACCTCAGCCGTCCAAAAGGCCTGCAATAAAAGAGCTTTTGTTGTCCTCTCCATAATACAGCTAGTTTCATGTTTATGCCTGCAGAACACACCCCGCACATACCTGGGTGTGTGTGCACGTACATGCACACACACTGTGCCAGACTCTTTGGTGATGACGAGTTTAAGAAAATGTACAGAGAAAAGAGAAGCTATTTCACAACTACTGGCATGGTTATACAATCTTTTCAATATATAGAGAGTTCAACAATCAGAGTAGAAAATGGAGCCTGCAAATTCAATAAATTAGACAGCAAATAATGAATTGCAGATATCAAATCCAGCAGTTGGGTTCACAGAAATTAAAAATACAGAAAAATATAAAAAGAAAAATAGTAACAGTGTTACAGGAAACCAAAGCACTGGAAGTGAGCAGGCGTCAGTGACAGCGCTGGAGTTTACAGTCAGCCTCGTGTAAACATTCAGAATAAGGAGGGATTTGACTTTTCTGCACACCAGACACATAAAGTGTGTGCTTTACGGAGGTTCACGCCTCCTCTCTGCGCTGCACTGACGGAACACTCGGCAGGCCTTACAGAGGAGCCCCAGCTTCTGCTTTACTGCCATGCCACTAAGGCTTCCGTACGCCATTTAGGACTATCTGCTCTTGAAAGACATTGAAAATAGATAAATGTGAAATCTTCCATTTCTGTAAAAAATAAATAAAGCAGTGATGCCACCACTGAGAGGAGGAAGAGGAAGCAGAAGAGCTCAGCTCGTCATCATGCTGTCCTAACTGAGCCGTTATTGCTGGCAAGTCTCCTGAAGCCGTGGTCGTTCTTCTCCAGCCAGAGCTCGGCCAGCTGCTGGGTGGAGCCGTACGACGAAGCTTTGGAGCCCAGGCACATCTTATACTGCTTCGCCTCAAGGTTGGGGTCACATATGACCGGGTGGTGGACGTGCACTATCCCCGTGTCTGTACTTCTGAACAACTTAATCCCTGACTGGACAAATTTATTATAAAGATCAACGTCCTCCAATCCCCATCCCTGTATGGAGGTATCAAAGCCTCCGGCCCGAACCAAGTCTCCCTTGTAGACACAAACAATCCCAAAACCATAGGTCCTCCATAAGCCCGTCTTAGAGGTGAAGACATAGTGGTTGTTACTCAGGACCTTCCCATTGTACACTATCTTGGGGTCATACTGGCTGAAGATAATGGGGAAGTAAGCCTTCTCCCCCAAGGCGGCATTGGCCCGGCATCTCTTGAGGAAATCGCTGGTAAAGAGCAGATCCACGTCACAGTAGAAGAGCAGGGAATCATTTGAGAAGTGCAGGGAACCCACTTCCAAAGCTAAGGCCCTGGAGAAGGAGCCAGCAACAGGCTTTATCTCCATGTCAGCCCGAGGATACTTCATGTGGTACTCCCTCATCAGCTCCACCTGTTTGACCCGCTCCGTGTTGTTGTCCGTGCTGAAGAGAAGGATCAACAGTTTGACGTTGAGGTTGGGGATCAAACAAACTCGTTCAAAGTTAGCCATGAAACGCACAAATATGTCGTAGCGCCCTGACAGAGGTACCAAGATGTTTACTTTGCTTTCTTTGGGTTCCCTCTGGTCCTGCCCTGAATTTGTTAGCTTGAATGGGACCAGCATTTTAAGGGAGTTGGACAGAAACGACAGAGAGTCTGACTCCTTGTTGATGTGGCTGGCTAAAGCCCTGGCATCCATCTCCTCCTCCTCTCTGAACTGGATTTGGCTGAAAGTCTGCTGTAGGTAGGCATGTCTCCTCACAGGAACTGTCATCGTCTTTCCTTTGTGCTTTTTGTACAGCAGAAGCAGATCAAGCACATATTCTGCTCCATATAAGGGATTGACCCTTCGGTAACCATATTGGATTTCTTTGAAATCAATTACTCTGCCCCGTGTCTTGGCATTGGCATTGATCATCTCCATCACTTGCATAATGATGTCATCCAGGGCCTGCCTCTGAGAGGAATCCATTCCACGGCGGGGTGGCTGACTGTCGGAGGATGAGAAAAGGTACTTTCCTGTTAGAAACTCCCACTCCAGTACATCCTCTCGTAGATGTGGATGGAAACGCATAAATGAGGGAGGCATGCCGAGCTGGAGGTCTTCTCGGCTGGGCTCAGCAGCTCCATAGCGCCCCATCTGAACGATCTCTCGATGGAGCTGAATGGTTCTGTGGCGCAAGTCCGCAATTTTGCGGCTGAGCATGTAGCTGTGCAGGCGATACTGGTAGGGAGGATTCTTGTTCGGGTGCAGGGTGATGGCTCGGTGGATCTTGCTGTTGTGGAGTTCTCGGATGTAGCCCTTCTTATTTGGTTCATAATTTTCATAGAAGAGTTGCTGCATCTGTGGAGACATGAAAAGATTTGTTGTTAGTGTCAGTGACACCGTGCACATTTGGAACAGACAGTTCATGTCAGAATATCAATTCTGTTTGTTTGCACAGAAGCTGAGTGTAGCGTGACCAACGAGGAGAGGGCCGTCTGTCCACCATCATGTGGCACAACCGTGTGGCACTGTGCTGCAGTCAGTGTTTATGAAAGTGTTTTTTATTGTTCATGGACTCTGAACTGAACGAGGCTCTTTTCAACTGATGCATTTGGAGGGAGTGCAGCTTTGTCTCGTGGCACCTGGTGGACGTGGGCTCCAGTGGAAGCCACTGCACCTGCGCCAGGACACTTTCAGATGTGTGTAGAAACACACAGCAACAGAAAACAGCCCGATAGAAACCCACACACTGAAGCAGGAGGCTTCAGCAGACGGCTTTCAGGGGCTAAAAAAAGAGCCAGACCTGCCAGCTGAATATGAAGGATTTACTCGAGGCCATTTTGCTCAGAGAACACCTGTAATTTAAGTTGAACTTTTGTTTTGGCCTTGGTGCAGACAGATGCTCGTCTCTACCCGTGTCCTGCTCTGCCACCTAGTACGATTTATTTGTCTTTTCTACAATTAAACGTTTTGGCTATCTCAGAATCCGGGAACATGGTCTGGAACAGCTCAATGTTCTCATTGCCAGCATATGATTGGTGCTTCGCTGCTGTGGGAAGAGTCCAGAGCGCCTCGGCTCTCAGTGTGGGCGTAGAGCCAAACGCTGTACGGAGGTCAGCTGGAGCTGCAGCAGACTGGGTCGTGCTGGACCTCCAGATCCTGATGGGTAATAATACTGGCTGATGGAAAGTGTTGGCTGCTGGCATTTTACGACCTCTTTATGCTTCTGCGATTTGGCATGGGACTCCAACGCCTTGATGCCCAATGGGCCAAGTTTCAAACTTCTCTTGCACAAGGTGCAGTTTGCTTCAGAAATATTTCCATCAACCGGCTTCAACCACGAGGTAGATTGTTTGTTCTGAGGCCACAAATTGTCAAATTGGCATTTACCCATCTTAACCAAAGTGTTAACCGATTAGCCGCTCCTCAGTCACGGCGCTGCTAGCAACCACAAACAGCAAACTATAGAGCAGGTTGTGCTGGATAAATCTTGACCGGGCTGCACAGGTACTTTAGTTCCGATATAGCATCCTCAAAAATCCAAACATTTAAAAGCGAGACTGAAGTTTATACATTTGTTTTGGACAAAGACTGGAACCCGAATAAAAGGCGCAGTGGTCCTGCTTGTGTCCAGATGAGCTCAGAACTGTTATTGTTTTATTGTTTTAATATTGTTATTGTTTTTACATTGTTCTTATGTTTTATGCCTTATATTTCGTGTTGTTACTCATGTACAGCACTTTGTTTCAGCCACGGCTGTGTTAAAGGGCTTTATAAATAAAGTTGAGTTGAGTTGAGAACTGATCCAATCAAAGATAGAAAAGCTCGTCTATAGGAGCACTTTGAACAACACTCACATGCACTGGACTAGTTTTTCTAAGGATGCCAGAAATAAAACTATGTGCACAGATGCCAAAATCTCTTTTTTTGTGCATGAGGCTTAAAGTTGTATAACAAATGGGAGGGTTTTTCCTCACAGCCCCAAAGTGTTTTTCCAGACTTGTTCAGATGACAGTGAGGCTGGATGAGGGCCTGGTGTTGTATCCAGCAGGGTCATCAGCTGACAGCCAGCTGCTCAGGATGTTTCGCCTGTGTCTCTCCTGCGGCTTCACAGTCATTAACATCACTGCTAATTATTGGACCTCACTCTTACCATTATTAGTTCTTGTTACTTCAACTTCTTCACAGTCATTAACCTGACCTCATTTCTTCCCACTAATAATCGAAACAAGTCTAAGCAAGGCAAGCGAAGGTAAATGAAAACTTTTTCCTGGAAGCTGAACCTTTGCGCACTTCGTGTTGTTACAGAGGTAGTACAGAGGTAACACAGCTGCTGGATGCTCTCATTACAAATACTAAACTCATTTTCCCAGCAATGTTAGCACAGTTTAGAAGAAACAAAGTAAATGGGAGCTTTCCATTGAGTCCTGAGGTGCTCCAGCCCGTGTATGTTTTGGGTTTCATAATGTAGGGACTGCAGCTGCACACTCACTGACCCTCCTGAATTCCCTTTTTGGGCTTATTTGGTTTAATCGCTGACTTTAAGTACTTATTCACACTTCATCTGTTGACATAATATTCAGAATCTATTTACTATTATTTGTACATTTACTAATATCCATTTCATTTGACTGACCAGCGCTGAGGTCACTGAGTGCAGCAGCTGCACCATCTCGTCAGCCGAGCTATTCAAACACAGGAAGTGGCTCAGATTGTACCAAGTGTTTACCAAGTGACAGTGTGAGTAGAATTTCTAGTTTAGAGAGTGAGCTTATTGGAGCCTGTATGTGAACGTCCATCTTCCAGTTTTGCTCTGACTGCCTCTGTGCTGAAAGGGGGCCAACTGCACATGTGCAGGAAAACCGAGACGGACACTGAATTTTCAAAGAGACTGTGGGGAGGAGCCTGGAGCCTGGACTATCTTCCAAAGAATAGAAAGAAAGTCAAACATGCAATAAGAAATAAAGCCAAATTGTATAGGCTGAGGGGAAGAGGCAGATGTAAGAAATAAAGTGTATACCATCATAAATGAGGACAATGTTAGTCTCTCACTGCAAGTATAAGCACTGGTACGTCACTGCACAGGATCATCCCATGTTCTTCCACTGCAGCTGGAACCAGTCACAGTGGTCTCACGTAGTATGTGTCTGAATCTAAAGGGCTCTGCCAATCAAAAATCAATGCAAGAAAAATCTGTGCCCAGAATTCCAGGATTTTCCTTTAATCGTCACGACTGAGGGGTGAACATTATGTATATTTGTCTCTTAGCTCAATTGTAACAGTTATAGTTAAAAATTACTGAACTTTTTTTAGATAAACCATTTGTAACAGTTACAGCAATTTAAAGCAGAGTCAGAGTTGAATGATGAGCCAGTCAACAGCAGAGCACAGTCACCTGGTGCAGACTATGTGTGTGTCTGGATACAGATGAATGTCACATGAAAAAGAAACTTTTCCCTCTTTCAGCACTAAGGTTGTATGCATCAGGAGAAATCTAAAAAAAATAATAATTTGGTCCTCAACAGGTCTGAAAACAAGATAAATTCAACCTGAGATGAACAACACATAACATATTACACTGTGTCAGTACTGAACATAAACCAAGACTAAATGAAGAGGCAGTTTGGGGTTTCCACCCTATGACCCAACAGCTTGTAGCAGCACCTTTAGCAGCAATAACTGGAGCAACACCTCGATTCTTTTCTTCTTCACACATTCTGTTGTAGATTTGCTGCTGTGTTTGGGATCTCACATCGCTTGGCGCCATTTCTCTCTACCTTCATATCACTACGGGCTGTGTAAACTGTGCAGACCGAAGTGCAGACCGAGCAGTAAACACCGTAACAGGTGCGGCTATTGCTAGGTGGCTGAACGCATTGATATGAAGGGAGAGAAAATAGGGCCAAGAGATTGTGAGGTCTGACTTTTTCCTGGAGAACGATTTTGTGGTGCAAATGTATTACTCTGTTGAACGCATATTGTTTTGAGAAGCAAGACGCTTTATTTTTTAAGCCCCAGCCAACTAGTCGGACTACTTACGTCAACACCAAAACGAGGCTGGAACTCTGCTCACAGGACACAGCAGGGGGTAAGAAAATGTTCATAAATGATATTGCTAATATGTGATGTCATACAGCTTCATGTCAAAAGAGGCAAACTATCCCTTTAACATGCTAACTGAGGCCTGCAGAGTCTGAGATGTAGCTCTTGGGTTTCTGACATTGGGGTGACCTTTAACCTGTAACATGCTAACTGAGGCCTGCAGGGTCTGAGATGTAGCTCTTGGGTTTCTGACCTTGGGGTGACCTTTAACCTTTAACATGCTAACTGAGGCCTGCAGAGTCTGAGATGTAGCTCTTGGGTTTCTGACCTTGGGGTGACCTTTAACCTTTAACATGCTAACTGAGGCCTGCAGAGTCTGAGATGTAGCTCTTGGGTTTCTGACCTTGGGGTGACCTTTAACCTTTAACATGCTGACTGAGGCCTGCAGAGTCTGAGATGTAGCTCTTTGGTTTCTGACCTTGGGGTGACCTTTAACCTTTAACATGCTAACTGAGGCCTGCAGAGTCTGAGATGTAGCTCTTGGGTTTCTGACCTTGGGGTGACCTTTAACCTTTAACATGCTAACTGAGGCCTGCAGAGTCTGAGATGTAGCTCTTGGGTTTCTGACCTTGGGGTGACCTTTAACCTTTAACATGCTAACTGAGGCCTGCAGAGTCTGAGATGTAGCTCTTGGGTTTCTGACCTTGGGGTGACCTTGCTGGGACGTCCACTCCTGGGGAGATAGACAGCTGTCCTGAATGTTTTCCACTTGTGAATAATCTTTCTCTCTGTAGAACGATGGACTCCAGATAGTTTGGAAACGGCCTTCTAACCCTTCCCAGGTTGATGGGCAGCAACAGCTGCTTCTCTGAGATCGTTGCTGATGTCACACCCCTGAATGCTGACAGAACTTCTTCTTTTATAGAGGTGCTCACACTGACTGATGATCAATTAATCAGAGCATTGATCAGATTTTTCACACACTGCTTCTGTTTTGTCTCAGTTTCTGTTCAATAAATACTGACACAGTGTAATATGAAATATGTTGTTGTTCATCATATGAAATATGAGGTTGTGTTTACCTTATTATAAGACCTGGGGCCCGTTGCACAAAAGTAGGATTTAGACATCCAGGATGAATTACTTAGCCAGGTTCAAGGAATCCAAAACATGGCGCCCAGGCTTAGTTGGTTGCACAAAGGCCAAGCCAGGATGAGCAGACACGGATTCATTAAGCCAGGTGAAACCGATCCCGGATAAGTGCTGCACACGGCTTGCTTAAATAGACCCCACGATCGATCATAGATTCACTGATTCACCATGGTAACAAGGGCGGCGTATTTCTCCCCAGCGGAGCAAGAATTATTAATGGAAACCTATGAAGAGGTGAAGGAGAAAATAAAACGAAAAGGAAATACTGCCACAGTTAAAAAACAAAGGGAGCAAGCGTGGCTAACCATTGCTGACCGCCTGAATGCGTAAGTAGTGCACAAATACACACTCACCACTCCACTGAAACCATCACAATTAGGCTACAATCCAAATCAAATGTTAATTAACACATCGTCACCTTCCTAAAATAATCGCCCCAAGTCATTTTTTGGCATCAAAGGTGTGGTCCAAAAAAATGCCTAAATCATTTATTTAATCTTAGTTTTTATGAAAAACAATAAGTGTTCTTATGTCAAGCATCCTTTTATACATACTTACTGACTGAAATTATTATTTTATGCTATAATTTAACTTTTGGGGGGAGTTTTTTGTGTTTCCTGAAAAACCTGAAAAAATGACTTATGCGATTATTTTAGGAAGGTGACGATATTTGAAAAGATATTTGCAGCCTACTTTGATTATGAATAAGTTGAAATTGACTGCATGTGAGTGAAACTATCTAAATGTAACTCCATGCTCCTCCACTGTTTCATTGTTTGTGTGCGTGTGTTTTTGTGTGTGTAGATTTAACATGACTGGGCCAAAACGGACATGGCAGCAAGTCAAAGTAAAATATAAGAACATCCTGCAGAATGGGAAGTCCCCTGACAAATACTTAACAAGTGTACTTTTTATTAAGAATGTGCCTGCCCACACATTGCCTGTACTGTGCATTCATTGGTTTAACATCTTATCATTTCAGATGGTCTGCAATGCTGACTATTTGATCAGTAATGTTGTGGCAAAGTGGCCCGGCTCGGTCCACGACTCCCGAGTGTTTCGGTACTCAGAGATCTATCGGCGCCTATCACAAGGTGAGCCACAGAACCTCTATTGACAACCACTTTTAACATTATGGCTGTGTTAAGAATGTCACTACTTATGAGGTTGTGATGGTAACATTTTGTGTTCACAGGTGAATTCCTGGGTGTATTTCTGCCAGCCTTTTCTGCTCACTCCATTTGCAGACCCTCTGGAGGCACAACTGGCATACAACCATGCCCATGCCAGAACAAGGGCCCGGATAGAAATGACATTTGGCCTACTGAAGGCACGCTTTCAGTGTCTGACCCACCTGAGAGTCAGCCCAGACAGGGCATGTGATATCATTGTGGCCTGTGCTGTCCTCCACAAGGTGGCCTGCCTGAGAAAGGAGAGGGCCCCCAGAGTGCCAGCTCTCATAGACTGGGACATTCCTGCCATCTTCCAGGGATGACGACTGTGGTCGGCTGGTCAGAGACCAATATGTGTTAAATTATTTTAATTAATATGCATGTTTATTTAAGTTGGGCCTGCAATGGCAGAGGAATTTTTGTTAGGTTTTTGTGCTGTATAGGCAAGGCAATTTTATTTGTATAGGCCATTTTTACAAACAGTTTGTCTCAAACTGCATGCTTTGATTCTGTGCTTTTTGTCTTGTAGAGCACTGTGTGACTTCAGTTTTGAAAGGAGCTGATGGTTTACTTGCTTTGATTCATCCTTGTTCAATAAAGGAACATCATGGTACACTCTAATGTGTATTTATATTTATATGGTGATGTACTTTATGTGTAGTCTGTGGGAAACTAAATTATCTAATGATTCATCTAAAATCATCAGTTATCTAAAATGATTGTAATTAATGATCACAAATGTTTCAATAATGATAGTGGGTAAAGTTAAATGTTTTAACAATATGTTCTAGGCAGTCGAATAAATATTGGTTTCCATTTGTGGCGACCGCTGACTGAGATAAGGAATGAGATTAAATAGATCCTGGAACTTAGCCTGGTCTGGAGCAGGCTAGCTTCACAGAATAAATCTCCATGGTAACTTACGTCTGAACATATCCCACTTCCCTTATCCTACTTTTGTGCAACCGGATCACGGATAAGTTGATCCAGGATAGCCAACATATCCCAGCTTAATCCCTTATCCTACTTTTGTGCAACGGGCCCCTGGTGAGGACCAGATTTATACCAATATGTAAAAACCTTAGAACTGAAACAGTATGGATTTTTTTTTCCACTTGTTGGCCTCCACCTCCTTGTTGAAAGGCTTGTTCATCGAGGAGGTGGAGGCTTTATAGGAAAAGCTTGTGGCTCAGTCAGAGTAGTTGGTGAGAACATTGGAGCCGTGTGCCTGCTGGGTGATGGGGTCAGACTTTATAGAGACTGGCTGGGTTTAATCTGCAGGACAATGAGCATTGCCCACCATGCAAATCTAATTGGAGACAACATAATGCTTCTATAATTGACTCTCTTGTAAACAGTGGTAAATTAATTTTCCACTCAGGGAAAAGCTCATCACACCAAAGGAAACTCTACAATGGGCCCGGAACTGATGTGTGCAATGTGAGTTGCATCAGCAACAGGCATCACAACGCTGAGTGACTTCATCGAATTTAAATCCTGTGACCACCTTCTGCGATTAATTCTTTTTTTCTATTGGTGTATAAAACATACATTTTCTAAAAACTGCGGATTAGCTGTGGTGCTACAGGTACAAACCAAAAAGACGTGCAAAACACTGAAGAAGAAAAACAGAATTGTGACTAATGTTTAGAATTTCTGTTCAAACTTATAACAAAACTTTAA
Organism: Odontesthes bonariensis; assembly: GCF_027942865.1. Lineage (NCBI taxonomy): Eukaryota > Metazoa > Chordata > Actinopteri > Atheriniformes > Atherinopsidae > Odontesthes > Odontesthes bonariensis. The sequence continues at coordinate 2,318,074 of NC_134506.1, forward strand.
ACAATAAGAGCATAAAGCTGATGCATAATTATCAAGTAAAAGCTACATTTTACTGGGCTTATCTTAAATACGTAAACTGAAGAAAGAATAGCAAAGTATTACACAGAGCATCCCAGCATTTGAACACTTTGTTCCTGTTGTTTGCTCAGTTGGAGACAGACCAAAAAAACAAATGCTTACAGATGTTTTCCACAGAACTCCTCCAGAAAACAGCCACAATACGAGCAGGAAAACCATGAAGTTCTTGGAAGATTCCAAAGGGACTGACATGTTCCTGTCAGTTTACCGCAGTGCGAACAGAAGTGCCTGACTTCTGATCCAAATCACTTAATCTCTGATGCTAATGTTATCCCATGGCTATATACAGCCTGAAGTGCATCCATCCATCAATCCATTCTTCATGTTTATGGCTGCTAGTGACTAACCTGTCCGACCAGCAGTACAAAGAAACAACACAATTTCAAATGAGAGCTTAAATGAAGTTCAAAGATGAAAATATATCTAATTACAGCTAATGATTGGAAGTTACTTTTTTTTTTTTTTTTTTACTGATTTCCTCCTCTCTGCAGTCATCGTGTTTTTAGGTAGCTACAATTCTAGATGAGATAAACCAGTTCACACAGCAGGTTTTATATTAGACTAGAAAACCAAAGGACAAACAGGACCAAAGCTGCAACATCAAATTAATTAAAAAGTAAAGTGATTTTATTTTTTCTCCATCCATCCATTTTCATCTGCTTATCCGAGGTTGGGTCGCAGAGGCAAGAAGTCCAGGAAACAAACCCAGACATCCCTATCCCTCAGCAATACTCTCCAGCTCCTCTTGGGGTATCCCAAGGCATTCCCAGGCCAGAAGGGACATATAATCCCTCCAGCAGGTCCTGGGTCTGCCACGACTTCTTTTGATGCGGAGGAGCAGCAGCTCTACTCTGGAATTCCCTCCAGATGGCTAAGCTCCTCACCCTATCGTCAAGGCTGAGCCAAGCCAGGCTCCGAAGGAAACCCATTTCAGCCACTTGTATCTGCAATCTCATTCTTTGGGTCACTAACCAGATTTCTGACCATAGATGAGGGTTGGAACAAAGATGGACCAGTAAATCGAAAGCTTCACCTTCTGGCTCAGTTCCCTCTTCACCACAACGGACAGGAGCAGCGCCCTCATTACTGCTGACGAAGCCCAAATCTGTCCGTTCATCTCTCACTCCAACCTGCCATCACTCGTGAACAAGATATCCAGATACTTAAACTCCTCCGCCTAAGGCAGGGACTCATTCCCAACCAGAGATAACATTCCATCTTCTTCCAGCTGAGAACCATGGCCTCAGATTTGGAAGAGCTGACTTTTATCCAGGCCGCTTCAAACTTAACAGCTAACTTCACCAGTGCACGCTGAAGGTCTTGACTTGAAGAAGCCAACAGAACCACATCATCCTCAAAAAACAGATGTGACCCAGAGGTTACCAAACCAGACGCCCTCCTCTCCACGACTACTACGCCTTGAGATCCTGTCCATGAAAATCACAAACAGGATCGTGACAAGGGGCAGCCCTGGCAGAGTCCAACATGCACTGTAAACGAGTTCAACTTAGTACAAAGAATATGGACAAAGCTCTTGCTTTGTTTTTACAGGGACGGAGGATAGTCCGTAAAAGCAGCTCCAGTACCCCATACTCCCTCAGCACCCCCCACAGAATCCCTCAGAGAGCATGATCACAAGCCTGTTCCAAGTCTAAAAAACCCATGTAGACTGGATGATCAAACTTACATGATCCCCTCAGTAACTCTACAAGGGTAAAGATCTGGTCCACTGTTCAATGACCCGGGCGAAAACCACACTGCTCCTCCTGAATCCGAGGTCCGACAATCAGTCGAAGCCTTCTCTTCAACACCCTGGAGAAAACTTTCCCGGGGAAACTGAGTAGTGTGATCCCCGTGTAGTTGGAACACAATCTCCAGTTCCCTTTCTTAAAAGTGGGAACCACCAGTTCAGTCGACCACTCCTCAGATGTTGACCCAGACCTTCATGCGACATTGAAGAAGTGCATCAGCCAAGACAGCCCCACAATGTCCAGAGCCTTTAGCACCTCAGGGCGAATCTCGTCCACCCCCAGCGCTTTTCCCCATGTCCTCAGACTCTGCGTCCTCAAAGGGAGACATGCTAGCCGGACTGAAGAGATCCTCAAAGTGCTACTTCCACTGCCCGACAATATCCTCACTTTTGGTCAGCAGTTCTCCACTCAGGGAAGTTCAACCTGCAAAGGTCCCAAATTTCCCTTTCCAAGTTGTCGAATGGTTTGGCAGAACATCTTTGAGCCCAACCAAAGGTCCTTCTCAATAGACTCCCCAAACACCTCCCACACACGAGTTTTAGCTTGAGCAACCACCAGTGCTGCAGTCCTTTTAGCCACTCGATACCCATCAGCTGCTTCAGGTGATGCCCTGGGACAACCAAGCCCGAAAGGCCCCCTTCCACAACTTGACAGCTTCTCTCACCGCTAGCGTCCACAAGCAGATCCTCAAGTTACTGCCATGACAGGCACGACAACCTTCCGGCCACAACGCAATGGAGATCCTGAACATGCTCCATTTAGATTCCTTGTCCCCGACCTCCTCCGGAAAATTCTCCCAGAGAGTTAAAGATTTCACGGACAGGGGCCTCCCCTGGACGTTCTCAATTCACCCCCATTACGCATTTGGGCTTACCAGGTCTGTCCAGCAGCCTCCAGGACTCCTAGAAGGCCGAGTAATCTATGCTGCTGTTTGGTGCATACGCACAAACAGTCAGAACCTTCCTTCCTGCGACTTGCAGCCGCAGTGAGGCGACCCTCTCACTCACCAGGTAGAACTCCAACACGGAGTCACTCAGCCGGGAGCTTGCGATTATCCCCACACGCGCCTGATGCCTCTCTCCAGGGGCAACGTGAGAGTATGTATGAGATAGAATTTGGTTTCACAGCCAAAGCATAGTGTAGAGGTGAGCCCAACTATATCTAGTTGGTACCACCCCACCTCACACACCAGCTCAGGCCCTTTCCCCACCAGCGAAGTGACATTCCACATCCCTAGAGCAAGTTTGCAACCCCAGGGATTGTCACGCCCGGTCACCTGCCTTTGCCTGCTGCACAGCTCACACTGCACCTGACCTTGAGCCTGACTGAGCCTCAGGAGCCAAGGCTCCGGTACCAGGCACTCGATGGGCTGGCTCCAGGGGGGGGTGCCCCGGTTTCCATTTTCTGGGCGAGGTAGCTGTTGGTGCCGCTCCATCGAGGTCTTTCAATCGCTCTTAGTTTGACCCCTCCCCTGAGACCAATTTGTGATGGGAAACCCTATCAGGGGCTAATGCCCCAGAAAACACAGCTCTCAGGATCATGGAGATACTCCAACCCCTCCACCATGTTAAGGTGGCGATTCTAGAGATTTTTTTCTTTTTTACAGAATTTCTTCAAGGACATATATACCATATATTGTGTATTATCCATGTCACAGAGAATATAATTTATTACCAAGTGGCACTGACACCCATTCTTAATAAAAAATGGTTAACATATTAAAAAGTCACAATGCTGAAATGGGAAACATATTCTGTCATGTACAGAGTGGTACAGTGATCAATGGAAGCAGTAACTGTAGCAGTGGTTATGAATACAAGAGACACACTAACAGATTTTTTTTGATGTTTTCTGGCAATAGGAAAACTTATCAATGTTATCCTCATTAACATATTTTTATCAATCAGAGACATTCAGTTTTAATCATAAATTACACTGTGATTAGCTTCCCGGTCGGGTTTTATGCGTTTCTTATAACATTACAAAGATTATCACCTTGAAGTGTGCTATTATTACTTAGTGCTGCCACAGGATATCTTATCAGCCCAGCACTAATAGAGAAGGAATGCGTTCAGGCTCCTTGGTTTGTGTGTCATCTGATTATTGGACAGGACTGGTTAACAGAGAGCAGAAAAGACTCTTTGTTCCCTCCAGCCAGGCCCTCAATCCAGATGTCTTCGTCAGCTTGTGTTCCCAGACAGATATGGGAGATAAACAATGTTACTGGACTGAATTACAAGAGAGTGTGAAGGCTGTTTGAGCCCAACGTTTCTTAAGTTTAGAGTTTTAAGAGTAAAAGTATTTCTCTCTTGAATTGTAATTTAAATCTAGGTTATGGCTCTTTCTCTTAAAATTCTCATAAAAATGTGTTTCAGATTGCTTTATATGTATGATGTCTTCAAGACACAGCAATGAGTGAGAGTGTGTATGCTACATAAAAAAAGCCCATGGTGCAGTTGTGTGAAGATGTGTGAAACGGTTTAAGAAAAATCCCTTTACTATAATGTTGTGTAAAACCAAGCAGGAGCACATCACAACCACAGCTTCCCTCGAAAATTGCAAAAGCAGAACGAGATGACTGCTTCCTGTTAGTTAAGAGTTAAAGCTGCACTGCACAAGTACACAGCATGAATTCTGACTGACGCAAGCTTCCCCTTCAGCTAACGAACAACACACACGTCTCAGCAGGGAGGCCAGCTATCTGGATGTGTGTCAGACTACACTGGTATAAACAGTTCAGTCAGTCACTAACTTCATTGTGTTTCTTCATATGAATAAGAACCAATATGATATCCAAGATAATTACATGCAACAGTAGTTCCAGCAGTTAACCTTAACGCAAACAAGTGGCTAAAACACTACGGATAGTTACTCCAAACTCTTTCCAGACTTTGACTGGATTAGACATGAATGAGGCCCTGTTGACATCTCAACCTCTCAGCACTCACTCGTTTTTCTCAGAGGAGACACAGATGATCACTTCTTCATCACCATCTGTCTGCCTTCAGAGGAGACCACAGGCATATCCACAGCTCTGTGACTAAGGCAAAGCCTTTATTAAAACTTCCCAGAAAATTCAACACCACCCAAATCTGGTGGAGTTTTTGCTTTTATTTTCTGTTGTGTGTAATTACAGCTGTGTGGTGGGGAACAGCAGGCCCGTGTTCAAGTGGTGGTGGTCCAGAGAGCTAGTACTTAGTCACTAAAGGACGCTCAATGAACAGAAACTGGGTCATGGCTGTAGCAGCATTTGCTGACAACACACACACACACACACTTGTACAACTGTCCAAAACAGGAATTTGTTTTGACTTCCTTTAATTGTGTTGAGTTACACGAATCATAACCCTAATAATTACTAGTTCATGTCGAACCCCGACATTAATTCACACATCAGCTCTAATGCAAACCAGGTCCCCAGAAATAAAGCTCTGCTTCATTAGGGCTGGGCTTCGGTCCCCATAAGGACAACTGGTCAGTGATTATATTTTACCAGAAAAAGTTTCAGGTATCTGTATTGTACTCAAATACAGCTGTGAGTCATTTAAACCTGTCACACAGCTGTATTTGACACTATTAAGTGTGAAACAATCAGAAACAGCACGTCACATGGATCACTAACCCCCACCCCTGCCCCCAGTAATGGTACTGGATTCAGCCCGGTCCCAAACAAAGTATTGATTAGCTCTGGGACAAACGGTGCAGCAGTCAGTTATTTATGTAATGAAGGTTCAACCTATTCGGCTGCTCGTGATGACGACGTCACTGGCATCGCACAATAAGGGATGAACAAGTGTGCTGCTTCTCTGCTCTTCAGCTATGTGAAGACTCTCTGATGTGTGAGCCAACTAAATCTAATGTAATATACTGTATATGTAGCCAAATGCACCAAAGATTGCATCCATAACAAACAATGTGGAAGAAATATTGTTAATATGTTATTTTATATAGGCCTGCAGTTAAACTCACAGAGGATGTCACTGGGACAGCACAACTCAGACAGTGATGTCCCACATTCATCAGCAGCTGAGGGGGAAACGGCAGAATGTCACCGAGCCGTCGCCAAGTTTATTCTGGAAGATGCGCAGCTTTCCACCGCAGTGGGGTGCAGTTGGTTAAAGTGACTGCTAAATAATAAGTCATCAACATAGGTTTAAACATTGTGTGAGAATTGTCCTCACAACCACATATAACAGATTTTGTCAGCTCATTAAGATCTGAAGTGTCTTGCAGACACGGGAACAGTCATGGTTAAAAAAAAACCAGCATGGAACTGTAGTCCATCCAGTAGAAAAGAAACTTCTCTTCATGATTCACACAGCTAGGGCTGTTTTTGTGGGGAAAAGTGAGTTTGGAAAACTGATCAGTGCCATGGTTTCATTGCACAGCTATCAGTCATGATCCCTACAGCTGTACACACCTGGGATTAGCAGGCGCCTTTGGTTATCCAATCACAGCTGGTCTGTGCAGGTGTGAATGATCCTCAGGTAATCAAGAAAAACAACAAAACATCTGGCGGAGTCCTGCAGCATTTAAGGAACTTGTGGCCATTAGCAGCCAGTTGTTTGCATAAGGCTTTTATTCATTTGTTCAGTTAAAAAAAAGAACTGTGGGTCAACAAGTGTTAGTTTACAGCTGTGTACAGCTTGCTGGCATTTGGTCTTTGCAGAGAAGAATGATTTACCCCTTATAACCAGGTGTGAAATGAGCTTCTTGGAGCGGTCCCATTGTGATCTGATCACCTAAAAAGCACAATCAAATGTGCTTGACACACCTTCCCCCGCTCCATCTTCTTATCCTCTAAACTGTCAACCAATCAACACTGTCCTCTGTCATTAGTCTCTTGTTGGCAATTTCCCCAATTTTTCCATTTTTTCCAAGTATCAGCAGGGCTAGAGACCCTCTAAACACAACAAATGGGACTTCATCAATATACATTGTCCCACTGCAGATGAGAGAAACCTGAGCTCACCACCAAGGATGAAAAGAAATTAGGTGCAGATGAAATCTATTCATCTAACCAAATATTAGGGAAACTAGCAAAAGAGACCATCTGCTGTCCTGCTGATGGATTCCACACATTCTATAGGTACACATGTGAAGTCAAGTACAAATGTATATAACAGCTGCCCTAATTTCTACTTTGACTTAACTTGTACATGTTCAGTTTGTGTGGATCTCTTTGAAAAGGCAATAATTCCCCAGGTGGAGCAAATAAAATGAGCGAGTGAGAGTAACATGTCGCTCTTCACTGTCCACGTCCCTGACTACTCACTGTTGGTGAATGTTTAAACAAGAACTCAGGTCACCGCTGAGGCCAAGCTTAGGCAAAGGGATGCGTTTCTCTATGCCCTGAGGTCAGAATATTTCCATCCCTCCTGAGGCCCCTCTGGATGAACAAAGAGCAGAAGTGCTATTAGGTAATAAAGAAAATAACTAGTCAAAGTGCAGAGGAGCAGGCTCTTAAGCTCCAGGAGTCTTTGGGGAATTCAACTGTCCATCAGACACATGCATGTGCTAATCACTTCCTCCCCCAACCTTGTAGCCTGCCAAAGAAGAAATGGTGGTTGTGGGATGCTAATTACAGCCCTGTACCCGTTTGATCTCACCGATGGCACAGCCACCCAAGCCCCAGGTAAACAGTAACAGCTGTATGCTGATAGTACAGATGTCTCATGCAGCTGGCCTGGAAATTACCTGAGATCCCTACAGATACCAGCCAGTAAAGCCTGATTTACAGTAGTCCGGGAAAGGCTACGGAGAGCCACGGAGAGCCCTCACCGTCGTCGGAGACCCTCCCGGAGACGCTCTCCGTTGCTTGCGTGCGTCGACCAACATTCCTATCTTTCTGTCGAGGAGACTGAGACTGAGACTGAGACGGAGATTGACGGAGAGCGTAAGGGTTGTGATTGGTCGGCTAATGACATAATTTCCAGAATCACTTTTCCGGTTTAGCTCCTTCCTCTCAGAACAACAACACTGCCATTTTTGAAAGAGTTTACTGTGTGCCGGTCAACATTTGGTCAAAATTATTTGCATTTTAATATCAACAAGCTCCAACTCCAACAACAGTCTTTCTCTCTCGGTCGCCATCGTTCACTGTGAGGAGTGGAACGGAGCCGGAAGGTGAACAACTAATCAACCACTTTCACCATAGACGTCACCAGATTGGGTCGTCTAGCGTAGCGACGCCTACTGATCGGGAGGTGAACTGCCTTGCGTATCTGACAGCCCGACGGAGAACTTCAAAAGGTTTAATAGCCTCTTCGTGACCACGGTCGGGTTGGCCGATAGCTACGGAGTAGCCTTAAGGCGGAATTATAGTCGACGCGTCGCTCACGGCGGTGGCGGCCTGGCGCTTGCCTTGAAAAGACAGAGCAGCGCGGTGTCGTGCACCAGTCGATTTTTGTAACTTGGCTGCGCCGAGAACGACAAACCGGATTCGACCAATGTGAGACCAGGCTCAGTCAGGAGGTGCGTTTGTACAGGCACCTGTACGAAACTGCAGTGAAACAGCACACGAACCACGTAAACTCCCAAAACTCGTGGACAGAGATTGGCAGAACTTTGGGGAAAGAGGGAGAGTTCTGTAAGAATGTGTGAAAGAAGCTACGGGACAGATACCTGAGGCAAAGAAGAGGGCAGAGAACTTTGTAGCTCGCCGCCCCTTTCCAAGTAGCTCGCCAAAGGGCCAATGAATCATACATTAATTTGAAAACTTAATTGGTCTCTCGGCAAATCTTGATGAGTCAGTGGTGATGTGAGATACTCACATCACCACTGACCATCGACTGGTCACTGACCAGTGACCCCAAATTGAATTTGCTCCCGGGCGCAGTCTAGTCAGTTGTGGTCGTTTTGAGAGGCTGAAAATCGAAACTTAATCAGGCCAATCAGGAGCGGGGTCGGAGGCCGGGCTACCTAGTGACGACAGAGGTGCTACGTTTCAGTGTGTAGTTCCAGAGAGAGGTAAACAATGGCTGCGCCCAGCAAACAGGCTTTCGAGTTGGCTTTGGCAGCGACTCTAGAAGATTTAAATATAAATTTTTCTTTGCGAGATGAACAGATGACTGCACTTGCAAAAAAAAAGGACATTTTCGGAGTTTTGCTCACCGGGTACGGTAAAAGTTTAATTTACCAGCTTGCTCTGTTGGTGGGACGACGCTCTGATTGTTTTTTTCGCCAACTTAACAGACAACTGTTTATCCCACCCACACTGCTATCCAGCGTCAATAAAAGCTGTACAGGTCTGGCTTGCTAGGCTAGTGAGAAGGAGTTTACGATGGCGACAACATGATCAGTGCTGTCAAGGCGTTCAGTGCAAAACTGTCATTGTACATTCAGAAAGTGAAAAGCAGAAGATTTCAGCACTTCCCCTCTATCTCAAAGATGCTGGACAGTCACACAGGTGCAGCCTGACCTCTTATCAAGGCTTGGACAGGAGTTTGCTGACAGATTCAGTGACTTTGAGAAACTTGAGCCCTGTGTGACATTTATGGCCAACCCTTTCATGAATGTGGACATAAGTGAGATTTCAGATCAGATGGCTGAACTTTTCTGTGTTGATCCTGAGGAAATGGAGGTTATAAACCTTCAAAACAATGTGCAGTTAAAGTCTCAGCAGCATTCACAGCATTTCTGGAGCTTGGTAGAGTCAGATAATTATGAAAATCTTCACCAAGCAGCTCTGAAAATGTCTGCTTTGTTTGGGTCTACATACCTCTGTGAGTCAGCTTTTTCTGACATGAATGTCCTGAAATCAAAGCTCAGAACGAGACTGACTGATGAACATTTAAATGACTCCATAAGAGTGAACTTAAGTGGATACACTCCAGCATACACCTCTCTTGTTGACTCCTTGCAGTGTCAGTCATCTCACTAGCTAAAAAGGCAGAACTTCTGAACACATTCACACACACACACACAAACACACCTTCACTGCTCAATATTGAACTGAACTAAATGGTTTTTATTGTGAATGCAATTTTTGTTCTTTATTTTTGTGATGTTTTAATACAGAATGTGAGATGTGGACAGTAACATATTGTAAATGTTCAGGAAAAGAAGGCTTATTGAGTTTGTTCAAAATGAGCGATGATAATAAATGTTACAAAACACAAGTAGCTCTCAGCCATTTTTATTTTGTTAAAGTAGCTCTCAGAGGGAAAAAGGTTGGAGACCCCTGCTTTAGCCAGTGTGGAGCCACCTAGCGTAGCTAGCTCAATTAGCCTCCCCCTAGCAGAACCCAAGCAGCCGGGATTACAACGTGGCTGGGTGACTGTCAGGAAGAGGCATAGCTCTAAAGTCAAGCCCGTTGTTCACCATCGACCTGTCCACGCTTCAAACAGATTTTCCCCACTCAGCGACACACCTGCTGAGGACAAAACCCTGGTAATTGGCAGCTCTATAGTCAGAAACGTGGCATTAGAGGCACCAGCGGCCATAGTCAAATGCATTCCAGGGGCCAGAGCGGGCGACATAGAATCCTATTTAAAACTGCTGGCTAAGGATAAACGTAAATATGGTAAAATAGTTATTCACGTCGGCGTTAATGACACCCGGTTACGCCAATCGGAGGTCACTAAAATTAATGTTGCATCGGTGTGTAATTTTGCCAAAACAATGTGGGACTCCGTAGTTTTCTCTGGACCCCTGCCAAATCTGACCAGTGATGACATGTTTAGCCGCATGTCGTCCTACAATCGCTGGTTGTCTAGATGGTGTCCAGCAAACAACGTGGGCTACAGAGATAATTGGCAATCTTTCTGGAGAAAACCTGGTCTGATGAGGAGAGACGGCATCCATCCCACTTTGGAAGGAGCTGCTCTCATTTCTAGAAACATGGACGAATTTATTTGCCACCCTAAAACATGACAACCCAGGGCTCAGACCAGGATGCAGAGTTGTAGTCTTACACACTTCTCTGCAGCTTCCCACCTGCTGCTACCCACCCAATCGATTAACACAAAAGGAGCAAATCCTCTTGTGCAAAAAGAAATTAAAACAAAAACTTTAACTGAACAAAAACATCAAACTATTAAATGTGGTTTGCTGAATATCAGATCTCTCCTTTCCAAGCCTCTGTTTGTGAATGAGTTGATTTGTGATCATCATATTGATATATTTAGTCTTACAGAAACCTGGCTGCAGCAGGAGGATCATGTTAGCATCATGTTAGCATTAATGAATCAACTCCCTCTGACTGTTTAAATGTTCACGTTCCTCGAACCACAGGCAGAGGAGGAGGAGTGGCAGCTTTTTTCACATCAGGGTTACTAATCAGTCCCAGACCCAAGATTAGTTTGAGCTCTTTTGAATCTCTGATTCTCAGTTTTTCCCACGCAAAGTGGAAATCCCAGAAACCTCTTGTGTTTGTTGTTGTGTATCGTCCACCTGGCCCTTATTCTGAGTTTCTGTCTGAATTCTCAGAGTTTTTATCCCAGTTAGTGCTGAGTACAGATAAAGTCATTGTAGTGGGTGACTTTAATATTCATGTAGATGTTGAAAATGACAGCCTGAATATGAACTTCAATTCTATATTAGACTCTATTGGATTTTCTCAGAGTGTTCACAGACCGACTCACTGCCTTAATCACACCCTTGATCTTGTGCTGACTTATGGCATTGAGAGTGAACAGTTAACAGTGTTCCCTCATAACTCTGTCTTATCTGACCATTTTCTGATAACCTTTGAGTTTACATTACTTGACTATACAGTTTCTGAGAAGAAGTTTACATATAGAAGGTGTCTATCAGAGGATGCTGTAACCAGATTTAAAGAATTAATTCCATCATCCTTTTCTTCACTGCCATGTGCAGATATGACAGAGGACGACTACCTAAACTTTACTCCAGCAACACTTGACTCTCTTGTTGACAGCACTATAGTTTCAATGCGTACAGCACTGGACAATGTTGCCCCTCTGAAAAGGAAGGTAATCAGTCAGAAGAGGTTGGCTCCTTGGTATAATTCACAGCTGCGTGCTTTAAAGCAGACTGCAAGAAAGCTGGAGAGACAGTGGCGTTCCTCTAATTTAGAAGAGTCTCAGTTAGTCTGGAAAGATAGTTTAATAACGTATAAGAAAGCCCTTCGTAAAGCTAGAACTGCTTATTATTCATCATTGATAGAAGAGAATAAGAACAATCCCAGGTTTCTCTTCAGCACTGTAGCCAGTCTAACAAAGAGTCCGAGCTCTGCTGAGCCAGGTATTCCTTTAACTCTCAGCAGTGATGATTTCATGAGCTTCTTTATCAATAAAATTGTTTCTATTAGAGAGAAGATTGATGGAGTCCTTCCTACTATTATCAGTGATGTATCATCAAGTACAGCAGCTTTAGAAGTATCTTTAGAACCTGATTTGTATTTAGACGGCTTCTGCCCACTTGATCTCTCTGAACTAACAACAGCAATAGTCTCTTCTAAACCATCAACTTGTATTTTAGACCCAATCCCAACCAGACTGTTCAAGGAGGTTTTCCCCTTAATTGACACTTCCATATTGGATTTGATCAATCTGTCTTTGTTGACAGGATATGTACCTCAGACTTTTAAGGTTGCTGTAATTAAACCTTTACTTAAAAAACCTACTCTTGATTCAGAAGTGTTGGCTCATTATAGACCTATATCCAATCTCCCTTTTATGTCTAAAGTTCTTGAAAAATTAGTTGCAGCTCAGCTTTGTGATCATTTCCACAGAAATAATCTGTTTGAAGAGTTTCAGTCAGGATTCAGAGTGCATCATAGCACAGAAACTGCACTGCTGAAAGTTACCAATGAGCCCCTCTTAGCCTCTGATAGCGGACTTGTGTCTGTGCTTGTCCTGTTGAATCTCAGTGCTGCATTTGATACGGTCGATCACAGTATCTTATTACAGAGACTTGAACATGTTATTGGGATTAAAGGAACTGCATTAGGCTGGTTTAAGTCATATTTATCTGATAGATTTCAGTTTGTTCTTGTAAATGAAGAATCTTCCTCACACACCAGAGTAAGTCATGGAGTTCCTCAGGGTTCTGTGCTTGGACCAATTCTTTTCACTTTATACATGCTTCCATTAGGTAACAGACAGCATGGCATAAATTTCCATTGCTATGCTGATGATACCCAGTTGTACTTATCTATAAAACCAGATGAACCCAATAGGTTGGTCAGACTACAAGCATGTCTTAAAGACATAAAGACCTGGATGACTCAGAACTGTCTGCTTCTAAATTCAGACAAACTGAAGTCGTTATCTTTGGACCTGAGTGCTTCAGGGAGAAATTGTCTAGCTATATAGTTACTCTAGATGGTATTTCCTTGGCTTCTAGTTCTACAGTGAGGAACCGTGGAGTTATTTTTGACCAGAATTTATCATTTGACTCGCATATAAAACAGGTTTCTAGGACTGCCTTCTTTCATCTTCGTAATATTGTTAAAATCAGGAACATCTTGTCTCAGAGTGATGCAGAAAAACTAATTCATGCATTTGTTACTTCAAGATTGGACTACTGTAATTCTTTATTATTGGGCTGTCCCACATATTCTCTGAAAAGCCTTCAGTTGATCCAAAATGCTGCAGCCAGAGTTCTGATGAGAACTAACAGGAGAGATCATATTTCTCCAGTTTTAGCTTCTCTTCATTGGCTCCCTGTTAAATTCAGAATAAAATTTAAGATTCTTCTCCTAACATATAAAGCTCTTAATGACCGAGCTCCATCATATCTTAAAGATCTCATTGTAAGATATTTTCCTAACAAAGCACTTCGCTCTCAGACTGCAGGTTTACTTGAGGTTCCCAGAGTTTCTAAAAGTAGAATGGGAGGCAGAGCCTTCAGTTATCAGGCCCCTCTCTGTGGAACCAGCTGCCAGTTTGGGAGGCAGAGCCTTCAGTTATCAGGCCCCTCTCTGTGGAATAAGCTGCCAGTAGATGTCCGGGAAGCAGACACCCTTTCCACTTTTAAGACCAGGCTTAAAACTTTCCTTTCTGATAAAGCTTATAGTTAGGGATGGCTCAGGTGATCCTGAAACATCCCATAGTTAAAGCTGCAGTCTGCAACTCTTTTTCAAGCATAATGCCTGGAACTGTCCGGGGATTCTGAAAGTAGGACATTAAATACCCCAATACAAAAAAAAATGAGTTCTCTAGGTCCCCTATATGTCCCGCTAGGTCCCTCCAAAGCCAGCAGGTTTGTTTACAAAATTGCAGACCGGACCGGTAAAAGGTAACCAATCAGGTTACGAGCTGGGCTCTGCTGCCTGTCAATCACCGATTGTGCACGCGCGATACAAGGTAGGCTCGTCCCCACGCTTATTTATCTGGACTATTGAACTTCATTACGGGCTAGTCTACTTACTGTGTCTTCCATGATCGCAAATGACAGGTGAGTTGACAAATGAGGAGTCGTGTACGCGCATCTGGCGTGCACGTAGATGTGTTTTGATGGAGCGGGACAGGAAGTTGAATAACTTTTTATTTTTCGGTTAAAAAAATAAGCATTTCTTGCATTTTGCGACTACGGAGGTCACCGTTTTCAACTTCAAACGTTCTGCTAGATCATGTAAACTCTTAAAATGCCAAAAATTAGGACTTTACGTATGACAACAACAAGTCCTGCAGACTGCAGCTTTAAGCTTCTATAGGCCCAGCCTGCTGCGGGGCCTCATCTGTCACACCTTTCCTCACTTTACTCTCTTTATGTATATGTGACATTATTGTGGTCATTCACTCGTGTTTCCCTGTTCCAACAGATATCCTTTGAATGGTGTTACAGTGCCTTTACAGAAAGCAGCATCAGTGAGTAAATGAGGAACAGACCTAACACTGTACAACAGCTCCCTCCACATCTGTACACACTGGAGATACAAATACATCAGCAAACTCAGAGCAGAGCTATAATATCACTGTGCTATTACTGTCAAGGTCCATTCCAGTCATTCTACACTCGTTCTGATCCCAGAAGAATGTCAGTCGAGCCAGTGTTCCCATTCTGTAGTTTTGCCATTGTTTTGCTACCCCTCCAGCTGTTTAGTGGCCTGCTGATGCTGCAGTGCTCCTCCCATCATGGTGGAGGCCAGCGTTCCCACAGTCCCTCCACAACCTTGTTAATGTAATTACAGTAGGAGATGAGATGTATCTTAAACATGGTGACCTCGGCTGTTACATTAGATCATAAAACACCACACTGTGTACAGGTACAAGGGATAGTGTCAATTTTGTAAATCAAATATTTTTTGTCATTAATGAATATTAGTACTTCAGTAGAATATATAAAATATTAAAGTATCCTTGTCATAAAGCCACAATTTTCACACACAAAGAGACCAACAGTGATCCCCTTGTTGCAGTGTAATATTCTGCTGGGAAACTTTGGACCCTGGCATTAATGTGAACATTACTTTGGCATGTACCACCACCAAAACATTGCTGCAAACAAAAGCCCACCTCACTATGGCAACGACACTCTCTTGCAGCAGGACAACGTGCCCTGTCACACCACAAACACTGCTAAGCAATGGCACGTCACCGGCTCCAAACTCCTCACATTCAAACCCAACAGAGAATCTGCGGGACAAGCCGGGACAAGCCCGGACAAGCCGGATCCACAGAGCCCTCACTGTGCATCCACAGCCAGGCAGTGCAGGACCAGCCCAGGACAAGCCCAGGACCAGTCCAGGACCAGGACAAACCCAGGACAAACCCAGGAAAAGCCCAGGACAAGCCCAGGACAAGCCCAGGACCAGCACCAGGACCAGCCCAGGACCAGCCCAGGACCAGGACAAACCCAGGACAAACCCAGGAAAAGCCCAGGACAAGCCCAAGACCAACCCAGGACCAGCCCAGGACCAGCCCAGGACAAGCCCAGGAAAAGCCCAGGACCAACCCAGGACAAGCCCAGGAAAAGCCCAGGACCAACCCAGGACAAGCCCAGGACCACCCCAGGACAAGCCCAGGACCACCCCAGGACCACCCCAGGACAAGCCCAGACCACCTCCCTTCATGCACCAACAGGTCAGAGCTGGCACTAAACTCTAACACTGTGCTGTTACCTATGATCCTACACCTCCGTCAGCATGGTTAACCTTTAAGATTAGAAATTCATATGTAAAATGAGTCAGGTTTTAAAGGGTGAACACATTTTCATTCAAATACAGTGTCACAACACACGTCTGTGGAGGTGTATCAGGAGAGACTTGATGACCTCATGGACAGCAGTCGATCAGGGCAGCAAAGGTAAAAAAGTCATTACTAAACACTGTGGACTCCACCAATTCAGTGTTAATTTCATCAACCAGGACGATGACGAAAATATTTCGTTAACGCCCCTTTTTCCCGTGACAGTGACAAGACGATGACGCACAAAATTGCTTCCAGAAAATAAAAATATGACGAGAATAAAAATTTTTTTTCATTAACGAGACTAAGACAAGACGAAATTTACAAGCCATGGACAAATGGACATTAAAAAATGTAATTGTTTATAATTAATTTGTAATTTGTAATTGTTAATATAAGTGTTTCTTGAACTTCATAGAAGATTACGCGCTGTTGCCCTGTTTGTCCCTGCACGGCGCCTGTCCCACAGTGCCTCGCGTGGCTCATTCAGTAGTAGTTCAGTGAATCGAGTTCAGTTGTATTTAGGTCCTTCCCATGTCAAGTAACGTAGCCGGTAGCTAGCTATAACTTAACCGTAGCTAGTTCAACTTTGCAGTCCAGTCATGGCGTCGGGCTCAGATAACGGTATACGGTTTCTTGGAGCTGGGCAAAAACAACGCCTGGATGTATGGAGCCATTTCGTTTACAACGCGAAGGACAACAAAACAACCTGCATGAAAATGATTGATCATGCCGCCGTGTGTGGAGAAGTTCTATTATGTACAGTGTTGACTAAAATGACTAAAATTTGACTAAGACTAAAATTGATTTTCGACATTGTGACTAAGACTAAAGCCCCTTTCACACTGCGACCCGCTACCTTAGCGGGTCCAAATTGCACCTTCGACCCGCGTCGAGCAATGTGAACGCTTGGCGTGTTAGGTGACCCGTGTCGCCTGAAGCCGAGTTCAGGGGGCGTTGCCTAGTGGCAGAGCGTCACACGAAACACATAAAATGCTGGGCGTGTACAATGACGTAGACACAAGCCATGCGTCGGAGTTAGGGTTAAATAGAGTAGAGTACTATTTATTAATCCCGAAGGAAATTAAGGTGTCAAGTAGCAAACATATATCAATACAAAAAACACAAGGCACTATACACAACATTGCACATATAACAGCCCTATAACTCTTCCATACAATCAGCAAAAAAAAAAAAATCACCTTGAGGACTCGTTTTTGCAATTGTATATGCAGTTCATGGAGATGTTATTTTACGGGGTGTGGGTGGTTACAACGTGGGATGCCGCCGAAGAACATATGCGGAGAATAGAAGAGCACTATAGTCCCCGAAATGTTGCGGTAAATAACGTCCTCTGCTCGGAGGCTGAGGAGCTCGCGGACCTCCTTGTCTCCCCAGTTGGCCATCTTCAAAAATGTCTCAAACTTGAAGTAAAACAGAGTGAAACTTGTCCTCACCTGTCGCTGTTGTTCTGAATCAGCTGTCCATTCTGTCTTTTAAACTCCTCACGTCACGCCCACGTCCGACCCGCGTCGATTGCGTTCACACCAAACCCGGCTCGGCAAAAAGACTAGGGTCCGACGCGGGTCGAAAGGCGAGTCGAGTTGACGCGGCAGCCCGGGTCGGCAGTGTGAAAGGAACAGCGGACACGCTAAATTCGCGGATTAAACGCGGGTTATTCCTCAGTGTGAAAGGGGCTAGAGACTAAATTTAAAAAAGCTGACGAAATTAACACTGATTCAGACACACACAGACTGTGTGCAAATGGAGGAAATTCAAGTGTCCTGTAAAGATCACTTTGTGGTATTCAATAGATCAGATAAATAAATTGATCACTGCACATTCATACAGTCAAACTGTCTTAATGTTGGAAACAGCAGCTCAGCCAGCGCAACATATTCAGACCCAGTCAGACTGCAGCTACAAAGGCCCGCATCCAGTTAGCATGAACCGCCAGCATCTTTAACCATACCTTACATTATCCTTACCTTATCCTTACATTACATTACATTATCCTTATCCTTACATTATCCTTATCCTTACCTTATCCTTACATTACATTATCCTTACATTATCATTATCCTTACCTTGTCCTTACATTATCCTTACATTACATTATCCTTACATTATCCTTACCTTATCCTTACATTACCCTTACCTTATCCTTACATTACATTATCCTTACATTATCATTATCCTTACCTTGTCCTTACATTATCCTTACATTATCCTTACATTATCCTTACATTACATTATCCTTACATCATCCTTACATTATCCTTACCTTATCCTTACATTACATTATCCTTACATCATCCTTACCTTACATTATCCTTACCTTACCACCAGTTAAATTGTTTGTCAAATGCTTTGGTCCATGACATAATAGTTCAATTGGAAAAGGTCTGAGACTAACAAGCAAAAAGGAAGCATATCACCAGCGGTCATGTTGGAGTCAGACATAATGTGGTATATGGATCCATTCTCCTCCCGCGTTTGTGTCGTGGGACAAAAGCAGAGGTCAAATTAAAAGGCCTGTCCAGAGAGCAACTGTATGTTCACTGTGCTGTGCAAAGAAACGTACCAACCCAGAGAGGGAGCATGATAAACGCCTCTGAAGTTGGGACTTTCATGGACTAAGTTTGTTGCTGTACTGCTACATATATACAGCCTTATTAACCACTGCGACGATGGCCTTAGCCTACCTAACATGACAGCATTAATGCACCATCTATGAAGCCTAACTGCAACTTATTAAACACAGTAACAGCTTAAAACCCAGCATCTACCTGTAAACAGCCCAGTAATCAATAATCAGGCAAGACATTAACTGGAATGGTAGCCAGTAGGGATGGTAATTGATAAGATTTTTACGAATCCAATTCCATTTTCGATTCTGCTTAACAATTCGGTTCTTTATCGGTTCCCTTATCGATTCTCATTTGGAGAAAAAGGACAACAAACCGGTCGATTAGCATCAACTTTGTTTAGTTTAGAAGTAACACGAGTCATGACCTTACAAACCCAACAACGGTGAGGTCCACATTGGTCTATCATGGCCTGGGTAATTTAACTCTTCCCTGCTCTGGTGAAAGGAGAAGCTGGAGGTAGAGGTGAACTGGGGGTAGTACCACCAGCCTCTGGCTCTGAGCCAGTCAGGCTCTGTCTCTCATGATTTCATCTAAATGTAATGCCTGAGAAGGCATTCATTTAACCTTAACCGTTACTAACAGCAGGTTTTACAATGAGGCAAATGGCGCTAACATGATAGGCAGTGTTTGTTTGTTAGTTAGTTACCTGCAGTGTTAGCCGAGGACATGCTAACGTTGCTAACGTTGCTGGGTTCAGATTCACCAACGTTAGTCCGGAGCAGATCGAAAACGCAAGACTTGCATCTACATTCCAATAACAGTCGGTCGACTCGCTGCTGCTTTCCGTTCACAGAATACGCTCCAAAATACGAGAATACGAGATGGAAATCCTGACTGCATCACTGCTAACCACAATTTAGTTATTTGGCAGCAGTAATAGTTTGGACAGTGATGTCATCGATTTAATCAGTCACAATCTGTGCAACGCCCCCAAAAACACAGATCATACAATATGCTAATTCATGATGCTTCCCTCCACAGTCCCCAGCGTTACATCCTCCACCCACAGCGTTCCCACAGCTGTCAGGGCATCATGAAAGGGACAGGGCACACACCAGACCACCTGCGTTCCACAGTAATCACAGTTTGGAGTCCTTTCCCATATCCAAGTCACAGGTATGAAAACTGACCCTGCCCACAAAATTACCACAAGCGCTCTTTGTATATTTCAGATACACAAGGCAGGGTGCACGTGACTACACTCTGCACGTGACTGCAGCGGAGTCTTAAAGGGCTTATTACACTGTTAGAGTGGCTCAGGGACACAGCCTATTTCTAAAGTTTCAGGTAGTAATTTAATGTTCTCTTTGAAAATGTCAAAAACCTCAAATATTGAGCTTTAATTAACGTAACAGTCACTTTTCATAGTATTAGCAGCGTATGTGCAGAGACCTGCCTGTGCTCTGAGATGATCAAATTACCAAAAACTGCACTTGACTATACTTTCCTTCATGATTTACTAAGACTAAGAATATGGAACTTCTTATTGCAATTGTGACAAACATGACAGAAATCTAGCTTTGTGTCTAGAGCATAATATAAGCAGCTAAGGATCTCACGAGAACCGATACTCGTTTTTTTACAGTACCTTAGGTACCGCTGGTACCGGGGATGACATTCCTCTGCATGTAACATGGGCACCATGTACACCTACAAGTGTTCAAGTGGGCCGTTAAATGCCAGAGGAACATGGAAGATGGCAGCTGCAGCGACAGCTCCGCCTCGACTCGTCGGAAAAAAAAGGGTAAGAGTCGTGTCTGGAAGTACTGTGTTTGAGGCGGATGATCAGGGATTAATAATAGATTCGCAAAAACCTACGTGCAAAAGAGCTTTTCAGACGAGAGGAGGAAACACTTCCCCTCAAAGACAGACATCCAGATTTATTCACAGATTTCAAGGTGAGTGAGTTTTAAGTCATGTTAACGTTCAACTTTGCGGGCAAATTCCCACCCATTGCTCTCCGCTGAACGAACTCCCCATCGCATAGATATGAAACGCACAAGAAGCCTCGGAAACAGAGCTTTGCAAAGAGGATCTGTACATACCGAAATAATCACGTTATGAAGACAACAAACAAACAGAACAAAGTTATGTCTTTGCAAAGTACAGCTGGATAAGCTGCGAAGTCCCCGTCACTACACAACGCCCCGTATATCAAAATAAACAGCAGAACGCACCCTTTCTGAAAGTATTCCTAGTTTCTCAGTAACAACGCCAGTTCTCCGGTTTTGATATAGATCAAATAATGTATCTGCTTACATTGCAAAGACTAAAACTAAAGCTACAGTGCACATGCGCAATAGGCACTAAGCAGATGTTTTTTCAAATGACTAAGTCATAGAATATCTCACTATCATGGTTCTGATATTGCTTGATCCCAATTCAAATGGATCAAATGGTAATAGTGGTTCATTTTTATTCATTACTTGAAGGCTACATGCCACTGTTGTTTTTGTAATGTTCAAATGTTTTTAATAAATGAGTATGTTGAAGTACATGGAATTTATTGTTTTATTTTTTACTGTGGTATCCAATTGGGTATCGAGAATCGTGGAATTTCACTGGTATTGGTATGGACTACTAAATGTCTGGTATCGTGACATCCCTACAAGTAGCTTGTGATCCTCCAAAAAACAAAATCATACTATTACGAATACTATGTAAGAAATTTTAGTTTTAGCAAGTGCTGAAACAATCTGTTCATCGATGGATCGAGAAATTGAAAAAATAATAAATATTCTCTGAGTTCTGTGAGACAGATTATCAGCAAAATATATCAAACGTCTGTCATTGTTGTTGAAATAATACACATACCAACATAGAGGCATGCCTATGGACAATCGTGCCCCTGTCTATGGGCTCTAATCCTCAGTGTGAGGCATCCACAGCCCTCCCTTTCAGTCATTCCTCAGCAACGTGAACCCTTCACATAGCTCCAACCTGCTCCAGCTCACACACAAAGGCTGCTTTCTGAGTCCACAGCCACACACAGCAGGAAGCAAGAAGTCCAGCTCCCTCATGCACTCCCAAACCCCTTCTTATCAATTTGGAGTGATGACACACTCTTGTCATGCACAAGCCAATTAGATGTCCATCACTAACTCTCATTGTGCTCATCAAGGAAGAAACTGGAAAGATGGTTCAAAACCACATCATTTCAGTTGAAGTATCAAAGACTAAGAACAAGATAAATGACTAATAACTTTAAAACCACAGAGGTGAGAAGAACATCACTGACTAGCTGGTTTAATTCAGGGTTCTTCCCTGGATTACAGGTGGGAAACATCCCCCCACAGAGACGTCACTCCCTCCCTACGGCTGAAGAGCAGTCGTGGAGCGCAACAAAGGCTCCGTCCCAGCCTCCAGCCTCCAGCCTCCAGCCTCCAGCCTCCAGCCTCCAGCCTCCAGCCTCCCAACACCGGAACAATACCACAGGACAGTCACACAGGTCCTGCTCTCATGTCCCAACAGGTCAAAGTTGCTTTGGCAGCATGACAGAGACAGCAGAATACTGCTAGAAGTGGTTTTAATGTCTTGGCTTATTGGTGTAAATCTGACGGGGGATTATTCCCAATGTCATAGAGTTTGACAAGGCCTGAAATGCAGGGGGCAGCAGGGGCTCAGGTGGCTCAGGTGGTAGAGCGGCCATCTTTGTGGTGATAGAAAGCCTCATCATCTCAAAGTGTCCTGGGGCATGCCACTGAACCCCACATGGTCTCAGATCTGTGGATCTGTGTGCGACTACAGAGGAAACAGAGCAGCGCTCCATGACAGTTTGTGTGAACACAAACCATTAGGGGGGCCTAGATAAGGTTCAAAGGGTTCATGTAAGGGTGGGCCATTTATCGTTTATGAAAGGTTTTGGATGGTGAGGAGCATCCGTTTTGGGTTGTCTCATTTGAAGTGGTCTCCATGGTAGCCAAGGGAAGCCTAAAAACCTGGAAACCGTTATGTTGGCTGGCTGCAGGATCTCCAGGTGTCCAGATTTCAGTCGGAAACATTCAATGATATTTCAGGCAGGTATTAATACAGTGATGGAAAGAGGTAAACTAAGTTAAGGACCTCGGTCCCAAACTACAAAATAACTGTGCCACTGTGAATGAACCAATACAGTTTGGGCTGCTCATGCCAGAGCAGGCTTGTTGGCTTGGGATGGCAGTTTGCCTTCACCAAAACTCAACTCCTCTCCAAAATTCAATTGAATGGAGTCCAGTGTTTCCCACAGAATTTTTGAAAACTATGGGGGGGGGGGGGGGTAAATCCACACGGCGTGAATTTGTGCGGCGTACATTTGTGCGACTGCAGATTTTATTTTATTTGATTGATTTGCACACATTCATTCAAATAAAAAAAAAATACACAATAAAACACACCAAATTAAAAAAAAGGAATGTGTGCTGGAGATGTCAGAAACCCTTGTGGGCTTATGAGGAAACCTCATCTTGTCATTAAAACCCAATGATAACAATTGTAATAGAAAATATTTACAGGTTAAAACTAAACTTCATGAAAAATATGAATGGATCATATACAGTGAGGACTTATGCCTTTTTGAGAAACTTGAAAAGGTTTTCCTTGATAACAAAGGGTGTGGGAAGTACACAATGAGTTCAGGAACACATCAGAAGTGGTTTGGTGTTGATATCTTTAAAAACAAGAGAGCTATTACAAAATAAAAATCTAAAATGGAATTAACTATGCACACTGAGTAAATGTTCTACCTAAAATGATTTTTCTGGAAACTAAAAGACTGTGAAAGCTTTATAGTGAGTTCACAAACCCACCCGAAGTGGTTTGGTGTTCATTGGTTGAATATCCAGTGAGAACAAAAAAAGGCGTTGCACTTTTGCGACGGTCCCTAAGCGCTCCGGCTGCCGTAGTTCACTTAGAAATATATTCGGCGCGGTTACTCTGATCTTTCAGGCTTACTTTGGTGAGTTGATAAAGCCTGTGGTATGTTAGTCTTAGTTTTCTGTAAATATTAATACCATCCTGAGGCTAATTGGTGAGGTTTTCGTGACGCTATTACAATTACAAAGCCGGAAAATAGGCAAATGTCGAATATAAAACCAACTTCACCCCGCTCCGCCTAGTCGGGATGGTTGAACCACACATGTGGGACGGATGAAACACCTTATTTTAAACTGAAACTATTGAGCTTACTATTTTTTTAAGCAACATACCGGACAACATACTAGTGTACTCGTCATTGCTCAAATGTCACATTATTTCTCAGAATATAAATAGGTCAAAAAAAATATGTTTGTCAACGAAATCACGATGATTATTGCTGACCTTTATGCACGCGCACCCACTGATCGATAACGTGTGTCAATCGCCCCGACAGCGACTAATAATACATAAATCTTTTTTGCCACTAAACTTCGAAACTCTGACATTGCACACTTTAGGACATGTTTAATTACTAATTCACCTGTTGTATAGTCATATTGGTTGGTTTTCGTGGAAATCGCTGTGTTTCAAAAAAAAAAAAAAAAAAAAAAAAAAAAAAAAAAAATCGCTGTGTTTCAAACTATGGCGGCCAAATGGAAACTATGGCGGGCCGCCATAGTTTCCTCAATGTATGGGAAACACTGGGAGTCTTATTAGGGATTGCCTGAAGGAACATAAGACCTGCTGTGTTCAACAAAGCTTAACAACAGTTGATCTCCGCTCAGGTATGAGCTAAAGCCAAAACATGTCTGTGTGTTTATCACATTAAAAATCTGGATTGCCAAACCCCCGCTGCAGCAGCCTGTGATACGCTGAAAGCCTACCAGCCAGCTCCAACATGACTTGGACAACTCATAGAATCACATTTTCTCTTGATACATTTTCCAACATCAAAAGCATTGAGCTGTTGGAGCACCTGCATGTGAATGCGTACTGCAACAGTCTCTATAGCTGTGTGGTGACTACAAACATTTAAACCACACGAGTATGCTCCCGTGTTTGGAGGGCACTTCAGGGTCATACACACCACAACTGATAAGGTAAAGCAAATCCACTTTTCTCATGCATTCTAGAGCAAGACCAGCCTTGTCATCAATTATCCAGAAAGCCGACATGTTTCCCACCATGCTGTCTGAGGAAGCTGATGTTGTGTCCACTCACACACACCAACAACAGGACATGCAGCACCTTTTTCTTTTCTTTTCAAACTCAACAGTGGAAAGAGACTTGTGTTGGGACAGATATGGCACCCAGACTGAGACTCCAGCACCGTCCTTCAGAGTCAAAGTCAAGGTCAAATTTTCATGTACAAAACAGTTGACAGTGCTTTACATGAAATAAAAGCATTGCAGCGGGGAGAGGAAGAAGCATTAAAAATACACCAAAGAACATAAAAAGAAAGAAAGAAAAAATTCAAATCAAATTTAAATGATTAAAAACAAGCAACAGTCCAGATAAGTTCAAAGATAGCGTGCATATTTCATGCATATAGACATGAGAAAGGAAATGTTTTTAACCTGGGTTTAAAAAGGTCTACATTTGGTGACGGTTTAGTCTCCACTGGCAGTTTGTTCACTTTGTTCAGCTCTAACTGCCCCAGCTCAACCCTTTCAGCTACAGGGCAGCTGCTGAACTACACAACTTACACTCGGTCTGGCAGAATTCATCACTCATATTCTCCTCCTGAAACTTTCTCAAATAATCTCATCAACACAGGGATGTGATAACAATTGGGATTTTTTTTTAATTGAAACAGCAGTTTCTGTGCCTGACTTCCTGTACGACTTTGCGAAGCTTAACATGGCTTTGGTCAAAGATGGAGCAGAGCACCAAGGTTCTGGGGAACTTCTGACCTACCACTGAGTTGTTTAGTGTAGCAGCAGTCAACTCCTGCAACCGAGTTAACTACAGAACCAAGGACGAAACGCGGCTCGGGGGCGGTGTCACCACAGGATTCAGGGTTGGAGAACTGTGTGACTAAGGCAATCTGCCAGAAGCAGACTGTTGTGGTACCAGCCTCCTCAGGTACAGCAGGGCTGACATCAGATCACGCACAGTGCACATTTATACTGGCTGTGAACAATGTCCTCCGTCTCTTAGCTCTATCTTCTCACCAGAACTCTAGATTTGGTCAGATCAGTGAAACATCAACCGTACAGATGATGAACCTGATGTCCAATACCTTTAGAATATGAGAAGAAGCCCGTTTCAGTTCTTAGCTTCAGAGTGACTCAGGGACTTTTGCTGAAACTCATTAAGAAACGATTGTTTGGCATGACTTAATCTCTTTCTTTAAGGCGCGTTACCTCCCTGAAGGTAAAAAAAGTGGCAAAATAAAAAGAAACAGTGACACAAAAGGTTCATTTTTGGCAAGTACACAGTCTGCTGTGATCATCAGTGCCAGCTCTGCCAGGATCCATCTATGAAGAGGAGATGCATGCTGAGAACCTCTATGGTCATTGTAAGACTCTTAGAAACTAATCTCCTCTAATGGGATGCTGGAGGCTTAACCATGCTGCAGTGATTGATGTCATGATGGTGCCTGGTGAATGGAGCAGCCTCAGGGCCTCCTGCAGCTCTGCCAGGCCCCAGCTACCTGGGAGGCTACCACTCATTTTTTCTATTTTAGATTAAGACTTTTACCAAGAGGCAAATCTTACAAAGCATAGTTAGCTCCAGCACAGTATTCTGAATTGTCAAACAGTTCTGTCCCCTGCTGTCAGCTCATGGTGGAACTACAAGTTATTCCAATTTGGCTTGCTGCAGTTCAGCTGACGCTGGCAGACAAACCCCAACTGATTCATTCAGGTTAGGGAAAGCAGGATTAAACTTTTTCTTAGGATCCAGTGTCAACCTGCAAAGAGTGTCAATCACACCTTTCCTGAGTCCCATCTGTAGCAAAAAAGTTTGATACCGTCAGTCTGTGTCTGCTTCAGTCGAAGCATTTTAAACTGACCGTTGCTCCGGGTATCAATCAAAGATCTCCTCAAGATACACCACAGAAAAGCTCAAATATTCCTTTTAATATAGTTTTCCCAAATAAAAAACAGAAAGAAACTCAGAGGTCTACTCCTTTAATCTTTTTAAGATCAATTCCAGATGTGGAAGGTGCCCGACCGACCACGGCTGCTTTGTAAAGGCTGAGCAGTGAATGAGCAGTGCACAAAAGATGGGACCCCGTGCACATTTGCTGTCACAGTCCACAGTCTGTGCACAGACAGATCTAAACCAGTATAATGTTCTGCTGTGGAGGAAGTATTTGTGGAAGCAGACAATTAAAAACCTCTGGGTTAGTGGTGCAAACATCTGGTTTACATTGTAGACTTACGAGCTTGGAAGATGTCGTTTGTTGAGAACAGTAACACACAGATACTGTAAGGAGAAGAGAACGAGCCAATCAGCATGCAGAGAACATCAAAACTATAGCAACCTGCCTGGGCTACATTAGAACTTTAAATTTACCGTGAAAGCTTCACTCTTATGATGGTTCACAAATACAACAGAGCAGTCATTTTAGGGTACATAAACCTAAGAAGTGGAGGGGCTCTTTAAGTCACCACTGTGAAACACAAAGACTAACTAACAACAAGTTTTAGTGACATGGGGATGATACAGATGTGTGCTGAGTCACAGGAATCATGGTAGCTTAAAGAGAAAGTGTTGCAAACATCAGCTGTACTGATCCAATGGATGGCTCTGCATTTGGAGAAGTTATGGCTAATGTGTTGTTAGTCTGAAAGAGAAGAAGGGTTCACCAAGCTGACTTGGTGGGGCTGGACTCTATGCCAGCTGCCATTGGGTGAGAGGCTGGTACACCTGTGGTCAGTCACTCTGATCCCAGAAACCATCCGAACCGTTACTCTGATCCCAGAAACCATCCGAACCGTGACTCTGATCCCAGAAACCATCCGAACCGTGACTCCGATCCCAGAAACCATCCGAACCGTGACTCCGATCCCAGAAACCATCCGAACCGTGACTCTGATCCCAGAAACCATCCGAACCGTGACTCTGATCCCAGAAACCATCCGAACCGTGACTCTGATCCCAGAAACCATCCGAACCGTTACTCTGATCCCAGAAACCATCCGAACCGTTACTCTGATCCCAGAAACCATCCGAACCGTTACTCTGATCCCAGAAACCATCCGAACCGTGACTCTGATCCCAGAAACCATCCGAACCGTGACTCCGATCCCAGAAACCATCCGAACCGTGACTCCGATCCCAGAAACCATCCGAACCGTGACTCCGATCCCAGAAACCATCCGAACCGTGACTCTGATCCCAGAAACCATCCGAACCGTGACTCTGATCCCAGAAACCATCCGAACCGTGACTCTGATCCCAGAAACCATCCGAACCGTTACTCTGATCCCAGAAACCATCCGAACCGTGACTCTGATCCCAGAAACCATCCGAACCGTGACTCTGATCCCAGAAACCATCCGAACCGTGACTCTGATCCCAGAAACCATCCGAACCGTGACTCTGATCCCAGAAACCATCCGAACCGTGACTCTGATCCCAGAAACCATCCGAACCGTTACTCTGATCCCAGAAACCATCCGAACCGTTACTCTGATCCCAGAAACCATCTGAACCGTTACTCTGATCCCAGAAACCATCTGAACCGTTACTCTGATCCCAGAAACCATCTGAACCGTGACTCTGATCCCAGAAACCATCCGAACCGTGACTCTGATCCCAGAAACCATCTGAACCGTAAGTTTTTTGATCCGTTGCACCCCTACTGTTGGCCCAAAATGACGTCAGTTGTACCTAAAACCATTACTTTCTATCTGTTCAATAAATACAAATATGAATAAATCATAATAAAGTGAGTTAAAAGTGAATAAATGTGTCTGTAAACCACTGTTGGAAAAAATGAGCTCCAAACCTTTTGTTCCCATTAAGCCCGTGGAGAGGTGAGAAACGGTTTGACTGAAATAGAGTTCATTTCTGTATAAATGAGAACAAAATAAAGCTGTGCACAGTGAGAGGGCTGGCAGCAGCAGGTCACTCAGGAGAAATTAGGATTAGGAGCTTGACTCAGCACTGCAGCCTTGTGATTCCCATTAACGGAGTTAGAGCTGGAGGAGGGGGTATTGTTTCAGTGCTGCAGAAGACCAAACACCACTGTAGGCCAGAGTATGACCAGTATGGAGGCCACAGGGTCACAGCAGAGCATCAGGTGATGGAAACAGAATGACATGGGACGATTAAAAAGTGCAAGATCCCCATCTCATCAAAATCATCACTTCCTAGTTGGATCATCCATGTCCTAACGAAACATTTTTTGTAGCAATCCTGCGGAAAGACAAATATTCAGAACCTCCTTAGTGGAGACAGTCCTGTAATTGTGTGCATGCTAAAGCAGACACCAAAGATCCCAGCCATGGATCACTGCTGGTTCACTCTCGGGTACATGGCTGTCACATGGCCAGGTGCTGGTGTTTTACGGAATAAAATAATTCTTCAAGGAGCTTTGAACCAGCTGACTGATGTCATGCACTTCATGGACACTTCCACTCCACAGTGAGACCAACAAGCTGATGCAGGATCAACCCTCATGCAGTGCAAAGACGCTCTTCATGTGCACAGAGCTGGGACAATATCCACTGCACACTTGTTGGTGAGGATGCGGAGAAGAAGGTACGCATACACACATACTCCTTACATGCTCTTTAATAAAACCATTTTGGGAGGTGGTAAGGCGAGCTTAGGGGTGGGCGATATGGAAAAAATGTTGTATCACGATTTTTTTGCATAAAATCACGATTTCGATTTTTTATCACGATCTTCCATCCAAAAAAAAAAGAAAAAAGAAAGACCAATTACAGTAGAGTTAAGTCGACATGCTGAACCACAGAAGAGCTAAGGAGTAAAAGAAAGAATTTGGCAATCAACACATTGTAATTCAACTGTAAGCCAATTCAAGATGAAAAATAATGATCTAATTAATGACATCTGACACAGTGAGAGTGAAGCAACCGGAACTAGAAAAACGAACCACTGATGACGACTTGACTCCACCTGTTAGAAAGCCCATGTTGTTTGGTTATTTTCAGTTAAATACATTAATTACCTCCGCCAAGGAGGTTATGTGATCGCCCGAGTCTGTTGGTTGTCTGTCTGGATGTTCGTCTGTTCGTGCTGCAATCTTGCGACCTGCCACAAGGTGGCGCGACCTGGCGGAGGTCTGCACTCTCTGAGTGCATTTCTAGTTTATATTGTGTTTTACGGTGAGTTTTCATACGTCCAACGTTCGTGAACGCACCATAGACGTTCCGATGTTCCTGAATGTACCGCACCTGTGCGTGAGACGATGTCGCTGTAAAGTTTCGTTTCTCCTCCCGATGCAGCAGTGAACAGCTTGTAATTTTCCCTTTGCTGTTTTCACCTAACGTTAGCCTGTACACCCTGGGTTTATTGTGTGTAAATGCCAGAAGAACCACAGCCAAATAAATCCACCACAAACTGGACATCTATATCCGTGTCTTTTAACGGGGACACACACCATACACCAGCATTAAAAAAAAAAAAAAAAAAAAATGATTGCGCTGATTGGCAAAGGCGATCTATTAGGCCGTAAGGTGAACCTCGAAAACTCCTTCAGAACACCAGGCTTGTTCCGCGCTCTCCGAACCAAACACGCTTCAGCTCATAAAAAGATTTGAGTTATGTTGAGGTTTAAAAAAAAGTTTCGCCGCTCAGAACACAGTACTTTTTTAGTTCGCAACGTTTAAAGGAATAACTAGTGCCTGGCAAGGCGTATGTACATATTCGGCAGGCGTAATAACAATTTGGCTCGCGAGAGGTGCCACGGTTGAGACGTCATCAGAATGGACGAATCGGATAGCTGGTATGTCAGCTGAGCTGGTAAACAAAAACAGCACCGCAGTAGCAGCGCGATCATCCAGCAGTACCGAAGAAGACGAAATTTCGACCGAAAGATTTGTTACATGCACATATCTTCTGTTAAGCATGAGGAAACACAGAATTTCACCTGCACAAGGTGGAATGGAAGGAATCAGAAGGAACAAATAAAGAAGCACTTGCTGAGTTCTTATGCGATGCGTGGCTACATGCTGCTCTTACAGTGGTTACTGGGTGTGACACCACAAGGCAAAAAGAAGACATTTGCTGTGGCATGCGAGAAAGATGTCTACCTGAAGACTTTCAGAAATCTGGGGACTGAATTTAACTTGGACCACTCTACATTTGCATTATTTTGCAAATATGTATGCCATTTGTACGATCAGCCAACCGCAGAAAACATCAATGAGGCTAGGTACAAAGCTTTCTGTATGGCATCATCAGCCTTGCCAGAATTATCTATCCCCCCAACAAGTGATGCCCTCCACCAGCACTGCAAAAGGGCAAATTATCAGGCTAAAATAAGAAGGTCATGTGTAAAGCAAAAGATTGGACTCATTTGAATCGGTGGTGGAGAGGAGGACACTGAACAAACTGTTATCCATCATGGATAACCCCACCCATCCTCTCCACCAGCTGCTGGTTGGACAGCGGAGCTCCTTTTCCAACAGGCTCATCCAGCTCCGCTGTCACAAGGAGCGTTTCAGGAAATCCTTCCTACCAGCAGCCATCACCATATACAACACCTCCCCTCTGGCTGGAAGAGAACTTCAACCTCAATAGGCTTGAAGTCTCTCCTAAAAAACAATAACAAAAAACAAAAAATACTGTAGATTTGTATATAGCAAATGTTTATTCACTATTTTTTATTTATTTCATATTATTTTATATTATTTTATATTTATTTTATTATATTCTATTTGCTTGTTTTTTACTACTTTAATTGTTTTCATATACTGTATGCTGCTGCAACAAAACAATTTCCCTAATTGGGATTAATAAAGTATTAATAAAGTAGACTTGTGCAGGTGTTCCAGCTGTTCAAACACCACAAAGGAAACAGAGGATAAAGAAGATGACAGCTGCCCTGACACTGACAGTGAGGAGTAGTGTATGTGTCTGCGCGCGTTTTTTTATGTTTTTGTTTTACCTTTATTCTATTCCATTTGTATCATTCCTTTTATTATGGTTATGTATATAAGTTTATGCCGGTTGATGTGTATGCCCTACTTGTTTTGATTTTGTTATGTGTTGTATAGTTATAAGTGAATAAATCAGTAAATGAATACCTGAATGGTAAATGGCTAAATTGGCTCAATTCAGAAATACATGAATGAGCATTATCGTTGATAATTATTATTTTATGTTCACTTTAAAATGATATTTTGCGAGATTCCTTTCTGTAGGTTAGTTTTGACAGCATCAGACAGGTTGTCATTTTTCCAGTTTGTTGTCGTAAATCGGCAACGTGATTGGTCCAGCGCGGTCACGTGGTGTCTTGTGACGTCAAAATCGTCATTCAGCCCTGCGGAAAATATCTTCAGAAAACGTCTCGGTTTAAAAAAAGTACAGGATTCTGTGACGCGAAACTTTTTTTATATGTGCAAAATAAGTTGGTCATTTTTATCAGCTAACGGGCATGTAGTTCGGAGAGCACGGAGCGAGCCTAAACGAAAACGGGGTTCACCTTACGGCCTATATACGGTTTCTCTAATTTGGTACATCGCCTGCGATTTTCCACTCTTCCTCGCCAGTCACGATTTTATATCGTCAGATCGCGCACCCCTAGGCGAGCTATTACATATATTTTTGATCTTAAACAACCTTTAACACCAGTAAGATACACCAAATAAGATAAAAAGAATATACCGTAAACTTTTTCATCTTCTAAGACTTACTGCACTAAAGCAAATTACAAAACTATGGAAACAAAGTAAACAACCAGAGGTTCAGCTATGGTATAAAACAATAGAAAGTGTTCTGGAAATGGAAAAAAATATATTAATTTCTAGAAATTGCTCAGAAAAATGGAAGGAAATGTATCCAGACAATCTGTGCAATAAAATGCGCCTATATCTTCAAAACAGAACAACAATATAGGCTACCAAATCTTTCATGAAGATATCCACAAAGCTTATGCATACCCCTACACACCAACTCACTATACCGGCACATACAATTTTATTCAATACAACACCTACACTACACACACACACACGCACACACACACACACACACACACACACACACACCTACAGGTACGCCACTAAATTTATTTATTTATTTATTTATTTTTCTATGATGTCATGTGTCAACTGTCTAGTGTCATTTGTGTATCTTTGTGGAAAAAAAAAAAGTTTATATGGTGGTATGTTGAAATATAATGGAAAAGAACTGTAGTTTTGCATGGGCATACTATGAACTGGAGGAAGAGAAAGAAGGACGAAAAAAATATATATTATATATATATATTTTTTGATGATGATGATGAAAATGTATATGTTGTACAACTCTACCAATAAACAAAGTAAAAAATGTTTTAAAAAAAGCACGACATAGTTCTGCTGCCAAGAAACCTTTGGAAATGAATCCACCGATGTATGTGTGCACATGGACGTGCCTGCCCGCACAGGCCTGGTGGCAGGGAGGAGCGGCAGGAGGGGACTTCCAAAGAAAGGTTGGGAATGAATGCTGGCTGTGTGTATTCCCAGCAACAAGCTGTCCGAGTGGCACAATAAGACTGATCAGTCTATGTGGTCTCGGACGTCATCATGAGGAGATGCGACTGATACAGACACTTTCTCCGTCATCATGCTGCTGACGCCAGCATTCAGAATACTGATACCCAGTAAATCATAACTCAAACCAAAGCTTTTCCGCACAATAGCCGCTTTCGGACAGACCGTTCTAAGAAAGTAGTTATCAGAACTACCCTCCTCGAATTTCGTTCTGATAACTATCCTTCCCCAGCGGAACTGTTTCAGTCTGCATTCGCACATGAGTCGGGACCTGATAGGGACTGATGCGCCGCGCGCAGCCGTCTGCGTCAGTGACGTGTTAGCCGTTAGCCGTTTAGCGCCACATTCAAACACAAAACAAAACGGTAAAAGTAAGGAGAGAAGAAAAAACACCACCAAGAAGCTAACATGGAGAGCGGGGAGGCCACCGTGTTTATGGTCTGCATGATGGTGATATTAATCATGGACAATCACATCAGGCGTCTAATATCGAGGCTGAAAAAGCTCACAGAGAGAGTCAGGAGATACTTTTTCATTTCATGAAGGAAGAAAGGAGAGCAGAGCGCTGCAGACAAAGGAGACAACGTGTAAGTTTAACTTATTGAACACCCGCCGGTTGTCTCCGTGTCGTATGATGAAACATTTCAGCCGTGGCAGCATGACATGGGGCGTAGCTACCGACCACCACACACCTCCGTCAGATTCGTTCTATAAGAACCATGAAAAGACCCGACCTCGGAGAAGGAGCTAAATAGTTATAGGAACTAAGGGAGTTCCTGTATGTCCGAACACGGGAGAAAACGGCCCCGCGGATTAAAAGGTTATTAGAACTGCCAAAGGTTCCTACAGTCCGAAAGCGGCTAATCAGACTGCAGGGTCTTATGGTAAGTAAGCACTGTACTTTCAACAGTTAAAACAATGCCCACTCATCACACCTGCTGCTGTGTTCCTGTCAGCACTCACCAGGCTCCAGTCAAATCAGCTCTATATGGTCAAACTAGCTGCTCCACAATCTGGAATGACAAAAAGCATGAACCGCCAACTGATGTTTTTCTGTTAAACAGAACACTATGATCCCATATGGATCGAACTGGGTAGGACTCCTGCATGCTATGTTTGCCATCACAGACAGAATCCCCTGGCTGTGGGCGGGATCAGCCAACAGCTGACTTCCCTGCGTGTGTCCACTCTACCGGATCTACACTTCTATTCAAAGAGACTTCCAAAGGAAGCTCCTACAGGAGTTTAGACTACATATGATACTGAAGGAGTTCGCTACGAGCTTTCAGTTCAGAGGGCTTGGGATATCTTTTGGGGCAGATCATAATGACTGAGCTCTCTTCCAGAACACAAACATCTATCTGGAATTCCATTCGTGTGTTCACTAGTTGCTAATACAATATCCGATCCATGCACCAGTGAGATGCGCGATTTATGGAGTGGATCGTCTGCTTTAAACACCTTGATGGAATAAGGTAGTGTGCGGTGTGTGCAGCTGGAGAGAAGTGGTTCCCACCCACAGGTGATGGATGACTGTGTGAGCAGCCAGCGCTCTGCAGAGCTTCCATGTCCCTGTATAACATCAGCTCTGCCCACTGGGGACCTCAGCACTACAGACATCCAACCAGGGAAGTATCAGTATCAGTTCCACGCTCCTACGTGCAAAAGAAAACCAAACAAGACTGAGTCAAACTGTATCCTGGAATGAAAAAATATGTGACAGATGTCCCAACATGTTGGTGCCGCCCTACATCACAGGAAGGGTTTCACCCACATGCCAGTGCTTTGTCGTTTACACAAACTCCCCGATGGCAAACTTTGTCTTTGAAAGCACAATGTAAAGTGACCATTGTGACTCCATAGCTTTATAGCTTGCTACAAACAAAACAGTTTGGAACAGGGAGCATTGGGTGGTGTACTGGTGCTGCAGACGGGTTCAGTAGGGCTGCAGACGGGTTCAGTGGGGCTGCAGACGGGTTCAGTAGGGCTGCAGACGGGTTCAGTGGGGCTGCAGACGGGTTCAGTAGGGCTGCAGACGGGTTCAGTGGGGCTGCAGACGGGTTCAGTGGGGCTGCAGACGGGTTCAGTGGGGGTTCAGTGGGGCTGCAGACGGGTTCAGTGGGGCTGCAGACGGGTTCAGTAGGGCTGCAGACGGGTTCAGTGGGGCTGCAGACGGGTTCAGTGGGGCTGCAGACGGGTTCAGTGGGGCTTCAGTGGGGCTTCAGTGGGGATGCAGACGGGTTCAGTGGGGCTTCAGTGGGGATGCAGACGGGTTCAGTGGGGCTTCAGTGGGGCTGCAGACGGGTTCAGTGGGGCTGCAGACGGGTTCAGTGGGGCTGCAGACGGGTTCAGTGGGGCTTCAGTGGGGATGCAGACGGGTTCAGTGGGGCTGCAGACGGGTTCAGTGGGGCTGCAGACGGGTTCAGTGGGGCTTCAGTGGGGATGCAGACGGGTTCAGTGGGGCTGCAGACGGGTTCAGTGGGGCTTCAGTGGGGCTGCAGACGGGTTCAGTGGGGCTTCAGTGGGGCTGCAGACGGGTTCAGTGGGGCTTCAGTGGGGATGCAGACGGGTTCAGTGGGGCTGCAGCCACACACTGCCTGCTCTTCATGCTGCGAAACTCACGAGAATTCAGCCCTCTTTCCTCCCATTTCTGTTTATTTCGGAACTGTAACTTACAGTTCCGAAATGTTCCGAAATGTTTATGCTTACAGTCTGTAAGCATAAACATTTATTTACTTGCAGGGCGTACTTTCAGTGCCATGCAAAGGCAGAGCTGAGAAGATACAGACGACAAGCACACAGAGCTGTGGCCACAGGATATCTGAAAATACACAAGGCTGACCACATACTGGGCTTTCTGAGAGCACTCCACAACTTATGCTAACATTCTGAGCAGCTCAAAGCAGCTGACTTTTGGATTCCTGAATTCAGTGACAATGTGCTTTTTTCCCCAGCTTCAGTGTCCCAGCCTTTTGAATCCTCTCTGGAGCAGAAACCCATTCAAAAGCATGTCAAACAGACACTCTGCATTAAGCTCCATCCACCAGGCCGGCAGGAACAAACCCAGCATGGTCAAAAAAAAAACTTTTTTATAAGCTCACATTTGAAACCAATAGTAATGAAGCCCAATTCCACACATGAATCCGCAGTGAACATGTCACTAGTTGACTTTAAATAATTCCAGCCTGGTCCCAGTATGGCCGCTTCCTGCGTGGAAGAACTAATTGTTCGCTTTCAGACCGCGCTCCAGTCAGAGACAGCGGTGTTGAACACAGATAAGAGCGTGTTCAGGCATTGCCCATGTCAGTGTGGGTGGTTGACTTCCTGTGTATGGTGTGGCATGAACAAGCCTGTCTGATATCAGCCCTTTCAAAGCTGAAGCAACTAAAGCAGAAAAAAGGTGGCCTGTTCCTGTGAGAAAGCATACACAGAAACACAGACTCCATCTTTGTTGAGCTGGAACAAGCCTGACATGTATTCCAGGTTTTCTGCCCCGTTTAAAACAGTCCTTACTACCAAGTGTTGCCATGGAACGGCCATCTTTGTGAAACTGCTGGGAACAGCTCACTATTCTCAATAAACTGCGAAAGAAGCCAGAATGGTTTTAATGGAAACCAGTAAAAGCTTGTGATTCCAATGTCCAGTTAAATGGGATGAAAACACAGCACACTGATTACAGAGCCTCACCTGTGCACCTGGGTTGGCACTTTTAAACTTTTGTATTTGGAATGCCGTGCTTTACGCAGCTGCACCACTGTGTAATCTCAGTCAGATCATCTCAGTCAGATCATCTCAGTCAGATCTCAGTCAGGTCGCAGTCAGATCTCAGTCAGGTCGCAGTCAGATCATCTCAGTCAGATCGCAGTCAGATCATCTCAGTCAGATCGCAGTCAGATCGCAGTCAGATCTCAGTCAGGTCGCAGTCAGATCATCGCAGTCAGATCGCAGTCAGATCTCAGTCAGATCTCAGTCAGATCTCAGTCAGATCGCAGTCAGATCGCAGTCAGATCGCAGTCAGATCGCAGTCAGATCGCAGTCAGATCGCAGTCAGATCGCAGTCAGATCTCAGTCAGGTCGCAGTCAGATCATCTCAGTCAGATCGCAGTCAGATCGCAGTCAGATCATCTCAGTCAGATCGCAGTCAGATCGCAGTCAGATCGCAGTCAGATCGCAGTCAGATCATCTCAGTCAGATCGCAGTCAGGTCGCAGTCAGATCGCAGTCAGATCATCTCAGTCAGATCGCAGTCAGATCGCAGTCAGATCGCAGTCAGATCGCAGTCAGATCATCTCAGTCAGATCGCAGTCAGATCGCAGTCAGATCGCAGTCAGATCGCAGTCAGATCATCTCAGTCAGATCGCAGTCAGGTCGCAGTCAGATCGCAGTCAGATCATCTCAGTCAGATCGCAGTCAGATCTCAGTCAGATCTCAGTCAGATCGCAGTCAGATCTCAGTCAGGTCGCAGTCAGATCTCAGTCAGGTCGCAGTCAGATCGCAGTCAGATCGCAGTCAGATCGCAGTCAGATCATCTCAGTCAGATCGCAGTCAGATCGCAGTCAGATCGCAGTCAGATCGCAGTCAGATCGCAGTCAGATCGCAGTCAGATCTCAGTCAGGTCAGCCTGAACACCAGATGTTACACGTCAGTGCCAGAAATGATATTGCTGTGATGAAAAGACGACGCGCAGAGAGGTGAGGCTGCAGTTTCTTCTGCCATTCATCTGGCTCCAGTGCAGAGGAAAAATTCCTGCCCTCAGTCTTAATGGAAAAACCTGGTTTCATTACTTATATATTGCAAAAATAAATAATGAGCTCATCTGTAGGGACTATTGATCCTAGGGACGTCCCGATCCGATCACGTGGTTTCTGACTCGATAGGACTCGGACGTTTCATCCAATCAGGGATCGGATATATAGCCTATCTATACATGTATATTTATTCTCATTATTTATTTTATCAGAACTATAATATTTCAAAACAAATGGGAAAAAATAACAGCTTAGTATTTCCTGTTATGTGGTGGTACAGAGTCAGACCGTCTCAACCATAGACATAATATACGCAGACGCCTCATAGACTGACGCTGCCTGTTGGAGCTGACGCATCAGTGCGGCCGCCATCTTGGATGGGTCTCCAATAACCCCACATTGTATTTATTTCCACTGAGGAGGGTGTATATCCCCAACTACAATAATCAGAACTCCCAGAATTTTTATGTCTACGGTCTCACCTCCACACAGAAACATGCAGCATGACGTCACTTTGCTGCCGTAAAGCGAAGCAGAACACGGCAGCAGCTTGAAGCTGGGGGCCGAATGTCTGCGGTGTGGAGGTATTTTAAAGTGGAGGACAAAAACGTTGTGATTGCAAACTGTGAGATATGCAAACTTGGGATTTCGAGAGGTGGCAAAGGACATGGCTAACATCCCTGATGAGAACAGGAACAGGCTCAAACCTGACAAGGTAGAGATGTTGGTTTTTATCAAGAAAAACGTACATTTCCTTCTGTGAAGCCAGAGGAGGAGAGGAAGAATTAGGAGTGCAGTTAAAGCACATTACTGGCCTTACTTTAGGACACTGTGGCACTTTTATTTGCTTATTTGTTTCCATGCCTGCAGGTATTTCAGGTTGAGCTGCTGCTGGTTTTTATATTAGACATTGTTGCACTGAACTACAATGTGAAGAATTTGTTCATTACTTGATTACTTGTTTTGTTCCAGCTACCTCACAGAAGTGCTCTGTTTATAAGTGTTTAATGATAAAATAAGTGAATAAAATAAAAAGTTAGGGACATCCTGGATCTCTTTCTTCACCGTTCTTCATTTTTTTAATGGACTGTAGAAGTATCGGATCGGGACTCGGTATCTGCAGACACTCAGAATCGAATGACTCGGAGGCAAAAAAAACCTGATCGGGACATCCCTAATTGATACCGTACTTCTAACCACACATTGTAAGTGTGCAACATAATCATGTCAATTAATAATGACAAGAATGGGAAAAATGCTGAGGCCACGGCGGCTTTTAAACGTTCAAATTCTGTTAAAGATGGATCCTCTGCTAATACACTCACCATCATGCCCCTTTTGAGATACAGTGGCACAAGTAAGAAGTTGATCTGTCTAACATAACGGAGGGCATGAACCTATGAAGGAACAACCAGATAAAGATGTTAAGAAAGCCAGAGGCTAAAAGCAGCCCTGCTTCAGGATCAGCACTCAGATTACTGATGTGATGCAGAGACAACACAAATTCAGTCCGCTTACCCACTGCTCTCAGGGCTTTGGGATGAGAACGCAAAGGCAAACAAATTCATCAGCAGAGATGATACTGCAGTGGAAAAAACATTTACACACAGGCCAAACTCTGACAGCTGGAGCTGAGAGAGGGCACACGGCAACAGATTTCAGAGCGAAGAGGATGATGTGTGACAACCAACACAGGTGAGGCGCTCATCCACCAATCAGAAGTTCATTTGGTCGGCTGAGCCCTTGTCCGCATGTTTGAGGGCGGGAAACTAAAGCCTGTGTGTTCCTGATGTGGAAGCAGTTGCATGGTCAGAACATGTGTATCAACATTAGGGATGGGAATTGATAAGATTTTTACGATTCCAATTCCATTTTCAATTCTGCTTAACGATTCGGTTCTTTATCGGTTCCCTTATGGATTATCATTTGGAGAAAAAGGACAACAAACCGGTCGATTAGCATCAACTTTGTTTAGTTTAGAAGTAACATGAGTCATGACCTTACAAACCCAACACAGGGCTCCAGAGTGCGACCAAATTGGTCGCATGTGCGACCTATTTTCTCAATGGTGCGCCTAAAAAAAATCTTAGGTTGCACCGGTGCAACCACCCGTTCGAGGGAAAAAAAAAAAAAGTCTACGCGACTCTGAAAGTCTCCCTGTGCTTCAACAACAGACACGTTAGACCCATATCGTGGTCTAAACCAATCAGAGATAGTGAAGGGCGGGACCCCCTTCTGATTGGCCCGTGTACGTGTGTACGTTTGAACACGTGCTTGCTCAGACAGAGAGGTGATGAACTTAGGCCCGTCAGATAAACAGTGGATGTAGCCGCGGGTGATAACATGAAAAGAACGATTGACAACTTTTTGGTTAAGTTAAGGCCTGATTCGTCCGAAAATAACCACAACCAATGCTCTGACACGGAGCCATCAACCTCCCACGTTATGTCATGCCCTGGTCCGGAGCTAGCATCAGATAATGAGCTAGCATCCAGAGCTAGCATCAGACAATGAGCCACATACGATCGACTCCGAGCCAGAACCAACTGAAATTAAAAGGGGTAAAGTGTATACATTTCAAAGAGTGGCTTGACCAGTTTCCCTGGCTAAGATGCAGTAAAGCCGATAATATAATGCACTGCATTTACTGTAAAGTGTGGCAATAGTGCATTTGTGACTGGTTCTAATACATTTCGAATTGAAACGCTGAAAAAGCATAACGCATCTATGAAACACATTACCTGCTCAGTGTCCCCTGTCCCCGCTGCCTTTCAGCGGCAGGCAGCAGCTGAAAGCACCTGATCGTTCAGGAATGCGTCAGTGTGTACGGCCGTATCTTGAGGAGAGGAAGACCGGTGAATATACTGATATATATATTTAACCCAACTACAGGAGTTGGCCATCCGGGGGGCATGTGACTGCAATGGAGGATAGTCCATAAGACATTGAGCCATGAGATGTTCAGTTTCAAGCCCTTAAAACACTTGCAATTTTAATTTAGATTTTCTTTTTATTTAATTTATCTTGAGATGTTTTAAGTTTAAATTTCAGGTCAGTGAAGCACTTTAAGCACCAACACTTTTTCAGTAAGTTTCAGTAAGTTAAGTTCAGTAAGTTTGTAGAATTGTGCTTCAAATAAAGAACTTTATTTTGACCAGATTGCTAGTTAACAGACATTTATGGACAGCGATTTTAAAATAAATAAATAAATAAAGTGAACCTGTAAAACTGCAGTGTTAAATGCAATGCGTTTGAAAATTTGGGTGCACCTAATCTTTGTGCTGGTGCACCTAAGAAAAAAAGTTAGGCGCACCAGTGCAACCAGTGTAAAAAGTTAGTCTGGAGCCCTGCAACAACGGTGAGGTCCACATTGGTCTATCCTGGCCTGGGTAATTGAACTCTTCCCTGCTCTGGTGAAAGGAGAAGCTGGAGGTAGAGGTGAACTGGGGGTAGTACCACCAGCCTCTGGCTCTGAGCCAGTCAGGCTCTGTCTCTCATGATTTCATCTAAATGTAATGCCTGAGAAGGCATTCATTTAACCTTAACCGTTACTAACAGCAGCTTTTACAATGAGGCAAATGGCGCTAACATGATAGGCAGTGTTTGTTTGTTAGTTAGTTACTTAGTTAGTTACCTGCAGTGTTAGCCGAGGACATGCTAACGTTGCTGGGTTCAGATTCACCGACGTTAATCATTCATTCATAGTTATTGCATGTTGGTAGTATTTCCTCCTTTTGGTGAAATATTCACTTTGCAAGTTGCCCTGTTGTCGTCTTTTTTAGGGATGTGTAATCAAACTTTCGAGCGTTTGTACCGCTTGGGCGCCATGTTTACTGTTGGCTGCTGGCTGCGCTGGACTCGCCACACAGCGTTGCGTGGTGACATCATTCGCGCCCACTGGAATCGATAAGGGAATCGTTTGCAAAATCGCCAAATTGAATTTAAACACTGGGAACCGGTTCTCAACAAGAACCGGTTCTCGATTCCCATCCCTAATCAACATACTGTAGAAATTCCCTTTGAGTGGCTGTAATGCCTATAAAAGCAGAGTCCAGATACTGCCCCCCTCTCTGGTGTAGACAGTTTGGTGTGGGGATCCTGAGAAGTGTGTGTGTGCGCAAGTGATCAAATCCTACCTCATAGGACCAGACACACTGGACCCTGGCAAATCTCCTCACACACCGGCCCACCTCCACGTCCTCATGAGTGGTATACATCTCCTGTAAACACTCTCGGATGTGGGGCACCATTCTTCTGAGGACCTCCCGGCTCATGATGACACCTGGGCCCCCCATGCAGAAATTCTCCCCAGGTTCCAGGGCCAGTTTCCCGAGCTCATCCCGGGCCCCCATTCCTGTCTGGCCTAAGAAAATGGCCTCACTGCTGTTGAGGCTTCGCAGGAAGCTCTCCAGCTTCTCGCTCTTTATGTACACGTCATCATCTGCCCTCATGAACCACTCATACTTGTCCAGGTAATGGTCATGCATGT
This sequence comes from Odontesthes bonariensis, assembly GCF_027942865.1. NCBI lineage: Eukaryota > Metazoa > Chordata > Actinopteri > Atheriniformes > Atherinopsidae > Odontesthes > Odontesthes bonariensis. The sequence goes on from NC_134506.1 coordinate 2,360,456, forward strand.
ACTTAAGCATCATGAAGGATTTCTTCTGGGGCGGGTATGAATCGTCCACATTCTTTAGAGCTACGATGGGAATTGGGATGGAGGTGTCAGACCCCTCACTGGAGAAGAACTCCACGCGACCTGGAATTGTTTGCGCCCACGTCCTGTAAACACAACACAAACAAACACAGAAACATGTGGTCACTTTCAAGCAATGACTTATCCCACCCTAAAGACCGGAACCATTTGGTTTCTGCCAAAACTTATATGAAATGAGTCAATATGAGCCAGAGACTCTCAGCTTTAATTCAGAGGGTTCATGATTGGTGTGTGTGTGTGTGTGTGTGTGTGTGTGTATACACATGTATAGATGTATAGTTAGATAGACAGTTAGTTAGTCCTGGGTACAAAGTAAGAATTGGACAACCTCTATGTGACCTGGGGGAGAAAATGTCAATAAAAATTATTCCTGAAATGCTGAAATGATTGCTTTTTTTTTTTTTTTTTAAACACATTTGCGAGGTAAAGAAAAGTGATTAACATCAGTCTAAAATCTTCTAAACACTTCCAATTAGCTGAGCTATCCCGTAAAAGGCTGCTTGTTAGTGACAGAGTGAGTTGGTAAAGAGAAGACAGTCTCTCACTGTCAGCCAAACGTTGTCCTTCGGGGGTTTTTCCCCCCCAGCAGAGCCAATTGATTGGGGGGGGGGGGGGGGGGGGGTGGGGGGGTGGGGGGGGGGGGTGTGACTCCAAATGCTGGTCTCTTATCAGGAAACATGAGCTGCCCTGGAGCAGCTCATAGCCGCTTTCGGACTGTAGGAACCTTTGGCAGTTCTAATAACCTTTTAATCCGCGGGGCTGTTTTCTCCCGTGTTCGGACATACAGGAACTCGGGGCTTTCTCCCTCAGTTCCTATAACTATTTAGCTCCTTCTCCGAGGTCGGGTCTTTTCATGGTTCTTATAGAACACATCTGACGGAGGTGTGTGGTGGTCGGTAGCTACGCCCCATGTCATGCTGCCACGGCTGAAATGTTTCATCATATGACACAGACAGAACCGGCAGGTGTTTAATAAGTTAAACTTACACTTTGTCTCCTTTGTCTGCAGAGCTCTGCTCTCCTTTCTTCCTTCATGAAATGAAAAAGTATCTCCTGACTCTCTCTGTGAGCTCTTCCAGCCTCGATATTAGACGCCTGATGTGATCGTCCATGATTAATATCACCATCATGCAGACCATGAACACGGTGGCCTCCCCGCTCTCCATATTAGCTTCTCTGTGGTGTTTTTTCTTCTCTCCTTACTTTCTGTTGTGTTTTGTTTTTGAATGTAGCGCTAAACGGCTAACACGTCACTGATGCAAACGGCTGCGCGCACCGCATCAGTCCCTATCAGGTCCCGACTCATGTGCGAATGCAGACTGAAACAGAAGCGCAATTATCAGAACGAAATTCGAGTAGGACAGTTCTGATAACTACGTTCCTATAACTACTCTGTCCGAAAGCGGCTCATGTTTCCAGCACAGTTCTTAAAAGTAACCTCGTCGACGACATGGAAAAGCCAGTGTTGAAAGTGAAGCCATCCCTCTGAGCCTCTAACCCGGCTTCATCATACCACCCACAGACAATGAGATGTGCCCATGTTTAACACTGCCTCCACAGTGTTTGACAGATTGCATAGTTTGGATCCCAAGCCCTTCCCTTCCTTTTTCCTCCCAATCCTTCTTGGTTCAAACAATGTTTTTGGTAATTCAACATCATGAAGCAAACCCTCTGTAGGTCTGTTCATGATGGGATCTACAAAATGTGTTTTAAAGACACTCATGAGCTGAGTCCAGTGAGCACTCGCTTCTGCTGGATGTAAGAGAGACAAAAGGTCCACTGAAAGGTAGCTTTAATGGCTGCAATGATCCCAACAGCATCCAACCACCACCACCTTCCAACACTGGTGGAAATGAACAATCTTTCACTTCATTGGAAAACAGCATTTGGTAGAGACCTTCAGTCATTAACCCCAGCTGGTCCAGGCAGATGGCTGCCCTTCCTGGTTCTGGTTCCGATGGAGGTTTCTTCCTGTTAAAAGGGAGTTTTTTCTCTCCACAGTCGCCTCGTGCACGCTCAGGACGGGGGATTGGATCGAAGAGTTTCCCTGCAATCTGTAGGTTTCCTTAGCTAGGAAATTGTTTTTGAATTGGCTCTATATGTATGCATTTGACTTATTTGGAATTAAATAAATTGGATCCGAATGAACAATGATTGTATTAGATTGAATTGGATTCTAATTGGCTTGAATTGGACTGTATCTTTGAAGTGTCCTGAGATGACATTTCTTGTGATTTGGTGCTTTATAGCCAAAACTGAATTGAATCATATGTGTTAATTGGACACCCAACAAACTCAACATGATAAGGATGTAAGAATAAGGTGGTCTCAGGTGACTTCAAGTAAACCGTGACCCATCAAACTTAAACTGATGTGTACATTTTCCGGGTGTCAGAATGTTGTCATTTGAAGAACACAGCAGAAGAAGGAGTAGAAGCAGTAAGTGAATGAAATGAAAGGTTCGGAATGTTGTGAGACTCTATCAGCAGTTTTCCATCATGTGAGAAATCCGGGAAAATGCTGTGCAGTGTCACAGTTTTTAAATATCTGCAGTGGTATGAGAACGGACACAGACTGTAACAGGATGCACACAGTGATGGCTTTATACTGGTATGAAAGGTAGATATTTTCAGCAGGCTCTGCAGCTGTAGGAGCAGCTTGGTATCTGGGAACAGAAGTGGGCGGACAGCACTGGGTCATTTTGACCCCATGATAACTGTCCATAGACCAGAATCTCTTTTAGTTGTTAATGGTGTTTTTGTTATTACATGGTACGGCTCCCTGTTCAGTCTTTTGGTTTTCCATTCGGGATAGTGCCACATAACTGCTACTTCTTTAAAATGACTCCTTCAGCCAACAGACCAAGCAGTGTGAGACTACAGTACCACTGAGACACTGCAAAGCGCTGACTGGTCAGAGATCATCGTGTGGGCGCACACCACGGATACCTGCCGTCAATGCTCAATCAAGCCGCCCAAAGTCCAGCACATCATGTACAACATAAATCGCACGTCTCATTCAACCAATCGCACATTGTGTGTATGACCAATGAAAACACGGGTGTCTTCATTAACCATGAATATGAGTTACAGACTGTATTTTCAAACTCAGAGCTGTTTTCTGTGGGGCTCAACCTGCCAAAGGACAGTCAAACCATCTGAAGTTAAACAAATGAAACATGGAAGAGCGATGCAGGGTCCAACTGGGCACTGCTGTACCATCTAATGGAAGAAACACCACCCGAATTCCTGGTGCTGTCTTGGATGTTTATGCCTGGTCCTAAAGCTAGTAATCATGTAAAAACTGTAATATTTAAAGACATTTTCTGAAAATTGACAATAGCCTTAGCTTGATTTCAGGTATGTCATCTCCATGCTAAATGTATGTGTGCTTCTGACTGATTGGTAGAGGCTGTACACGAATCCATCCATCCATCCATCCATCCATCTTCTTCTGCCTATCCCATATCCCAGAGGCAACAGCTCTAGGAGGGAAACACCACATCCCTCTCCCAAGGAAAACTGTCCAGCTCCTCCTGGGGATCCTAAGACATTCCCAGGCCAGAGACCATACATAATCCCTCCAGCATGGTCTGGGTCTGCCCCAGGACCTCCTGTCAGCTGCACGCACCACAACGTATGACATGTTTTGTAGGATATTAATCAGAAGATTCAGTACGAGCAGAATGAAGGAGCGTCACCCAGCTTTTAAATGTCACAGGTGTGGGGGTGAGGGGAGGTGGGATTGCTATGAATCCTAAACCGTTCAAATCATTTCCTGGGATTTTGAATAGTATTTTCACTAACGAAGATATGCTGCCTCTCAAGTTTACATTCACATGGTGGAAAGCCCACCCTCTTTCTATTCTTAGCTTTTACCCATCAGGACATCATTTAAAAAAAAACAAAACCCTGTAAGATGAGCAGCTACAGAACAACTTACACCGTGTCATTATCTATTAAGTAAAAATCTAGCTAAAACACCGAAAAACTAAGTGAACCCTTACTGCTTCCACATGAATTAAGTTAATAAGTATCAGCCAGCTGCTGCTGATCAATGCTCTGATTAACTGATCATCAGTCAGTGTGAGCAGCTCTATGAAAGCAGAAGTTCTGTCAGCATTCAGGTGTATGTTAACACGATGCCAAGGAGGAAAGACATCAGCAACGATCTCAGAGAAGCAGCTGTTGCTGCCCATCAACCTGGGAAGGGTTAGAAGGCCGTTTCCAAGCTATCTGGAGTCCATCGTTCTACAGAGAGAAAGATTATTCACAAGTGGAAAACATTCAGGACGGCTGTCTATCTCCCCAGGAGTGGACGTCCCAGCAAGGTCACCCCAAGGTCAGAAACCCAAGAGCTACATCTCAGACTCTGCAGGCCTCAGTCAGCATGTTAAAGGTTAAAGGTCACCCAAGGTCAGAAACCCAAGAGCTACATCTCAGACTCTGCAGGCCTCAGTCAGCATGTTAAAGGTTAAAGGTCACCCAAGGTCAGAAACCCAAGAGCTACATCTCAGACTCTGCAGGCCTCAGTCAGCATGTTAAAGGTTAAAGGTCACCCCAAGGTCAGAAACCCAAGAGCTACATCTCAGACTCTGCAGGCCTCAGTTAGCATGTTAAAGGTTAAAGGTCACCCCAAGGTCAGAAACCCAAGAACTACATCTCAGACTCTGCAGGCCTCAGTCAGCATGTTAAAGGTTAAAGGTCATGACAGCACAGTTAGAAAAAGACTGAGCATGTATGGCTTGTTACAGATTAATCCCTGAAAACAGCACTCTTTGATCTTCACAGATGTAATACTTCTGCCTGACAACATTTAGATTCAAAGATGCTTTAATGTGGAACTGTTTGGCATATGTTACCATGGTGATCTCGATCCAGATTAAAAGAGAGATAGTGGCCCAAACCCCTCAGTTTTAAGGAACAGAGCTTTGTGTGCCTTGGCTCTAAAAATACACAAGAATATCAGCAGAAGTGTGCTGGAGCCCCTCTGAATGTGGTCCGAGCAATCAGGTGTGAATCCCATTCTCTGACTCTTAATCCATCCTGACTGTGCTCACGCTGGCATTTCGTGCCACACGCCATCCAGTGTGCATCCAGTGTGCATCCAGTGTGCATCCAGTGTGCATCCAGTGTGCATCCAGTGTGCATCCAGTGTGCATCCAGTGTGCATCCCTTTGGTGAAATATTCACTTTGCAAGTTGCCCTGTTGTCGTCTTTTTTAGGGATGTGTAATCAAACTTTCGAGCGTTTGTACCGCTTGGGCGCCATGTTTACTGTTGGCTGCTGGCTGCGCTGGACTCGCCACGCAACGTTGCGTGGTGACATCATTCGTGCCCACTGGAATCGATAAGGGAATCGTTTGCAAAATCGCCAAACGATTCCAAGGAATTGAAACACTGGGAACCGGTTCTCAACAAGAACCGGTTCTCGATTCCCATCCCTAATCAACATACTGTAGAAATTCCCTTTGAGTGGCAGTAATGCCTATAAAAGCAGAGTCCAGATACTGCCCCCCTCTCTGGTGTAGACAGTTTGGTGTGGGGATCCTGAGAAGTGTGTGTGTGCGCAAGTGATCAAATCCTACCTCATAGGACCAGACACACTGGACCCTGGCAAATCTCCTCACACACCGGCCCACCTCCACGTCCTCATGAGTGGTATACATCTCCTGTAAACACTCTCGGATTTGGGGCACCATTCATCCAGTGTGCATCCAGTGTGCATCCAGTGTGCATCCAGTGTGCATCCAGTGTGCATCCAGTGTGCATCCAGTGTGCATCCAGTGTGCATCCAGTGTGCATCCAGTGTGCATCCAGTGTGCATCCAGTGTGCATCCAGTGTGCATCCAGTGTGCATGTTGGCATCTGGTGTGAAGAGGCGCTCAGTCAGTGTTTGTGGACAGAGGTGTGTCCAACAGAAGTCAGTGCATTTTGATAGCTCCAGCATAAACAGCCAGCTTCTTGTGCAGTCTCTGTAGTGAGCACTTCACACCTCAAAATGCAACACTTGACATAAATAACAAGGCTCAAGCAGACAATGTGATCAGTTCCAGCGTCCGTCCCACTGGGGAACTGTATAGTCTAAGCTGTTTGGAACATTCTTACTTGCGAAGCCATTTTGTTACAGCCCGCCAGTTCAAAGACCAGTGAGCCCTTTCCTATTGGCTCATTTTAAATGGATCATGGAAGACGTGGTGAGAATCCAGCTGTGGGTCCACACCCAGCTGTCTGGGCTTATCACTTCACTTGTTGCTTTTCCTTGGATGCTAAGACCAAAAGCAGCACCATGTGGCACTGAACTGACATCTTTGCCACATGATAAATCGACACTGTTGAGGCAAATAATACCAACCACTGAAAATACATTGAGCATAGGGCTGACGGCAAATAATCGATTGGTCGTTGGTCGACCAAAAAAATTACCAGTCGACTAAATTCCATTGGTTGATTGGTCGCAGGAAAATCGTCAAAGGGCTCCCGGGACTTTTAATTTGAAGGGCTTGACAAAGGAAGACGTCAAACAAATCAAAACGGTAATTTCGTGTCACAAGGACAGAACGATCAGTTAGCGCGTAACCCGTCCTGGGGTAACGTCCAAGAAGTTCGTTGTGCAGGGCACACTTTGCAGCGGTGCATCAATGCGGCTCTTAAAAAAGATCCCATTTGCCGTGTCATAGCAGCTGCCAGACGTCTTGTTGGACATTTTAAGAAAAGTGCCAAGGCTACAGCGTCTCACTGAAAAACAAATACAACAGAACGTTGTTGAACACAAACTCATCCAGGATGTCTCCACGAGATGGAACTCCACTGCAAGTTGGAGCGCCTTCTGGAACAGAGGTGGCTGGTCACCGCTGTACTTTCTGACCCCGTTACCACACACAGATCACGGCCGCGCTGTCATCCTCGTGCAGCAACAGGTTTATTTATTTTATTTTGGTGACGTCTTTTCACGTTTATGAGCATGGGCAGCGTGGCAGAGAGATGCATTAACATCTTGTGAAAGCAACTCGGTAAGTGTGACCATCGGCTTCAGCACCGACACTGTCTGTTATCCTCCATTGGACCGTGGTGAGATCCAAATCGCGGTCAGAATGTTCAAACTCCGCCTGTCTTTCTGATTATTTTTTGTGACACATTCAGAATGTCAAAATCTGAAATAATTTGCCCGTGTAAAGAGAGGGCAGACTTGAAGCACCCAGCTTGTGCGCTTGTAAAATTCTGCTTGTCAGCCAATGGTCACTAACGTCGGGTTTTTTCTCACTCTCCGACAGAAGAACTGAGCAGTCAATTGATTTTTGTGTAGGCTATAGGCCTAGTGTTTAGACGAACCAGGAAACATTTTGGTAAATGCTTATAGATGTGGCAGCCGGGCATTAAAGGTAAATGTTGTTGTTTAAAATAAAAAAAAAATAAAAAAAAAAAAAAAAAAAAAAAAAAAAAAATCAAATTTTTTTCAATTTTTTTTTTTTTTTTTTGGGGGGGGGGGGGGGGGGGACAGCCCTAATTGAGCATGCAAAGTAATGATTTGGAAATATGAGATAAATTCTGAGGATACTTCATAACTATTCTATGTGCTTTTAAGTGGAAGGCGTTGTTTAGATCATATTAAGGTTCCTTCTAAAACTCTCTAAGAATTACAGACGCCTTCATCGACGAGACAGAAAAAAGAGGAAGCGTGCCTTAATGTGAGGCTACAGCTGTCCAAAGACGTTTCACACATGGACTGCAGCCCTGAAGCACTCTGTAGATTCTCCTGAGGCGCCGCATGTCAGGAGGCAAATGTCTGCAACACTGACTTCTTGTAGAGATTACCCTGCCAGCTTCCTGGTTACAAGTCTGGCAGATCAGCATGTGCGTCTGCTTCTGAATACAACAGCAAATCCTCCAGAGTGTTCAAGGCGAGCAACCGTGCGTCTGCCGTGAGAAGAGGAGCTGCTTCATTCTCTTTTCTGCCAACCTGTGTGTCGAGGATGAGTATGTGCTCCTGACACCAACACAAATCCAGTGATCAGCACGACTGCCCTGCCATTCAAACGTTCATTTCCAAAGTGTAGATTATTTTCAATCAGAATCCGGTCCTCCAGCCTGACGGCCCTCTGGAGAGTTTCCAGCTGGGACAATAGCCGCTTTCGGACAGACCGTTCTAAGAAAGTAGTTATCAGAACTACCCTCCTCGAATTTCGTTCTGATAACTATCCTTCCCCAGCGGAACTGTTTCAGTCTGCATTCGCACATGAGTCGGGACCTGATCGGGACTGATGCGCCGCGCGCAGCCGTCTGCTTCAGTGACGTGTTAGCCGTTAGCCGTTTAGCGCCACATTCAAACACAAAACAAAACGGTAAAAGTAAGGAGAGTAGAAAAAACACCACCAAGAAGCTAACATGGAGAGCGGGGAGGCCACCGTGTTCATGGTCTGCATGATGGTGATATTAATCATGGACAATCACATCAGGCGTCTAATATCGAGGCTGGAAGAGCTCACAGAGAGAGTCAGGAGATACTTTTTCATTTCATGAAGGAAGAAAGGAGAGCAGAGCGCTGCAGACAAATGAGACCAGTGTAAGTTTAACTTATTAAACACCCGCCGGTTGTGTCTGTGTCATATGATGAAACATTTCAGCCGTGATAGCATGACATGGGGCGTAGCTACCGACCACCACACACCTCCGTTAGATTCGTTCTATAAGAACCATGAAAAGACCCGACCTCGGAGAAGGAGCTAAATAGTTATAGGAACTGAGGGAGAAAGCCCCGAGTTCCTGTATGTCCGAACACGGGAGAAAATGGCCCCGCGGATTAAAAGGTTATTAGAACTGCCAAAGGTTCCTGCAGTCCGAAAGCGGCTATTGGATCTCCAGAAGGACTCCAGTGTGTGTGTGTGTGTGCGTGTGTGTGACAGAAAAAAGGCTAAAAGGCTGCTCAGACTAAAGGCTGAGTTATACTTCTTTTAACTGCCCTTGCGCTTGCTTCATTTTGCTTTGCCGGCGGTTGCGTGTGCTGCGTGGCGATTCACCGCCAGGACAGTAGGTGGAGCAGCGGGTTTTTTCAATGACAAGCCTACTACGATGAAAGGAAATTCACCGCCAGGACCTCTTCGGCAAGTCTCTCTTCGAGTGGATTCATCACAGACATAATATATTATATATATTCTGTCTATGGGATTCATGCTTCTTCTTCTTCGCTTTCTACCTTGGCGTTTGAAAACAGCGGTCTTTTATTAGGGGATGAAACCGGAAGATGAACACGCCGCCGGATGTGATGTAGATAGTGGCTTGTGCTCGCGTCCAGAGTGGCTACTCTATAGCTCTGCTCGCGTCTTGCGTCTTGCGTGAAGTTTAGAAAATTGAGGTGACACACGCAAGCACGCAAGGGGGGGGCTTGCAACCGCGCAAGGGCTTACGTTGCGTCTTACGTTACCGACTATAAACCAGGCTTAAGAGGTGCAGTGTGAATCTGTGGACTGAAGAGTGCAGCCCATTTACAATCTGAAAACCTTTAAACATCTGGCAACTGATGAAATTTAGCATAAAAGAGCAGTAAAACATTTGTTTACAATCACATAAAATGTCTGCATTTCTGCCAAAGAAAATTCAATTCAGTTTTATTTATATAGTGCCTAATCCCAACAAATGTCATCTCAAGGCACAAGATCAAACCCAGTTTTTAAGACAAAGGGTGCACTTCCCTTCTCCATCAGTCTAATCTCCCTTTGCTGCTCCACACGTATAAATGACTGTCAGAGGCACCAGGACATATCACACACGTCACATTCACAGTCACCCAGCTTCCAAACTTCCCTGAGATCCCACTGAAACAAACAATTCATCGTAAAACACTCAATCAGGGAGCAGAGAAGAATGAAGCGGCTTCAGGTTGAAGACATATGGCTTTGGCTTTCTTGTAATTCTGCTGTTGTGTCAGTGTTTTCTGGATAAAACAGGATCCATTAGACTGAAAATACAAGAATTCTGGTAGTTTCAGACATGGTCCTTTTAACTAACTAAAATGCTACAGGGAGGGGAGATTAAAAGCCTTCCTGAGGGATGGGGGGCTCCTTCTCTCTTTTTTGCAAACACTTAATCAAATCAAATCAAATTTATTTGTATAGCACATTTCATGTACAAACAATTCAACGTGCTTTACATAAAATAAAAGCATTGCAGCAGGGAGTGGAAGAAGCATTAAAAATACATGAAAGAATATAAAGAGAAACAAATAAAGTCCAGAGTTCTCCGTTAACCGGCAGCTTTTACGGAGATACAGCATTTACATTTTTGCACCAACTTAGTCAGAAAATATATTTCACGATGGAAACCGTTCACTTGTAATCAATGAGTAGTTGAAATGAGAGCCGTTTTAGCCCTTTAAACTGCCAGCTAGCCGGCCGGGATAAGCAGCCTGTACCGCAGGCCTGCGCACCTAATTCCTCAGAGGGTTGCTTCGTGTTTTAAACCGGGCCACAGGAGCTTATGGAAAAAAAAAACTAACATTCATTTGCTACACTTTCAGCTGGAATTGTGTTAATATTCGCTCTGCATTTGCAATAAAAACCTGTGTATGTGAGAGCCGCACCACATACCTGTGTGCTGCCACGGCTCGGCTGTTCAGGTACTTCTGGGCAGTCATGACGCCGACGAAGAGGAAGTTACTGGACCTGGAGCCCGGTTTGTCGGTCGCCGGTGAACCGTTCACTTGAGGTGCCCACAGAACTCCTCCGTGGCCTTTTGTCAGACCCCCGTTTAACCCACAGGCGGCAGGGTTTGCTTTTCGCTTTTGTCCAGCTTTCTTCAGCTCGGTCGCTCTGGGTAAAATCAGTCTGGAAGCCAGAGTGAACCCGACAACCAGTCCCAACAGAACACTAAACCATGCTCTTCGACTTCGACCAGCCATTCCCCAAAACTTCACCAGCTCGCTGTCAACCTTCACTTGATTCAAAACAGCGTATCTGTGAAATAAGTTGATGTGATAAAAATGTTAAAAGCGAATGAAAAAGATTTTTAAAAAACGCCGCGGGTTGTTAGAGTTCCTATGGCTGGTGAAAAACGGGCTCAGACACACTGCCTCATACTTGAAAAGCCCTTTTCTTCCAGATGCCTACGTTGCATCGCAGCAGTCTCCTTGAAGCCGCCACCTGAACCGTTCTTTGCCGCTGCTGCCTCGGATCTGTCCGCCTCGAACGACCGCAGGGAAAATTTAACGCCAAAATACAAACGGGGCTGTTTTCATCTTAGCTTTGAATAGCGGATCCCGTCTCGCCATTCTTTCACAGTAGCAAAGAATGTCTGACGATCGCTGCTGTCGAAGGGTTTAACAGTGGTTTGACCCAACGGACTTTCCGTAGAATCGCTTTGACCCGCTGACGGTGCGTTCACGTTTCCCCGGAAACCCCGACATTTACCGTTTTCCTCGTTGCACGCGCCCGTTGGGTCGGACAGTGAGGGGTTTTATATCCGCAACACTAACACAAATAACCGCCATCAATGTACACGTTGCATGATTTAAATCCGTCTGCAAAATGAGCAGATCAATTAAATTTTACTTTTTTTCTCTTTGTGTTGTCTTTATCATTGATCTTTAATATGTAGCTACTTCTCTTTTTTTTTTAGAAAATGTTAGAAAAAAGATTGAGAAAAAGAGCAAATACACAGTTACAGCTCGGTGACCTGCTGCCCCCCCCCCCATGTGTTGGAAACTGGTGCCTTCTTGTTTGGTTTAAGAGCAGGGGTCTTCAACGTTTTTCAGGCCAGGGACCCCCAAACTGATGGAGAGTTGGAGCAGGGACCCCCCTACTATTTATATGGCATACAATTGTGTTTTATATTTAACGGGGCCTAGTGCCGTGTATAAACATAGCTACTCTGTTATTGTACATTCAATACTAAACTATTCAAATAATACACAGGTTAATATATTCATGTTTTTATTTTAAACATGTGCAAGGTACAGGGTGGCCGTGCCACTGCCATTTATAAACAAACATCTTGCATACAACACTGAGCTATTCAAATAATCCACAGATTTTAACTTTAAACATGCATGTAGATGGGACAATGAATCCTCAAACCATCTGTGGATAGCACACGTTTGCACACAATTTGTGAGAAAAAACTGTTTGAAAAAAAAGAAAAAAAAAGAAATGTTAAAAATCGTCTAATCAACCAAAGATTTTGCGACCCCCTGCAGTACCTCCGCGGACCCCCTGTTGAAGACCTCTGTTTTAGACGGTAAAGCTGGACAATTGTTTCATGTCATTTACTTCGAGTATGATTAGTTTAAGCAGAGCTCTTGAAAACATTTCTTAAACAGTTTTATTGTGGCCTTAAAGGCGGGGTAGGGGATCTTTTTCTGGAACATTTTTTTACATATTGCTTGAAATACTCTTCACACCCCCATTGCAACCAATTAATTCAAAGTTTTGACACAAATATGAAAAGTTTTAGTGGCCTCTAGAACGTACAATCTAGGAAAAACAGTATCCAATCATTGTGAACGGACCGTTCACAATGATTGGATTCTGATGCCGTCTATCAAACTGCAGTCTGCTCCTCCCTCCCTCCCCCTCCCCCCCCTGTGCGCGTACCCTGCTCCGTGAACAATTAAGGCTGATTCATACTCGGCGCAAACGCGCAACTGTTCTGGCTCGAGAACCATTAATGACGTCATCGAAAGCGCCAGCCCCTTCACAGTTCCTTCAGCTCATAAGCGCAGTTTGCGCCGAGTATGCGTCACATTTGCAGTTCTCTCCAGACCAGCGGGCGTCACTGTTGAGGAAACAAGCTGAAGAACCGGACGAAGAAAGCATACACAATGCCACCTGTGGTGTCACGTCAGCAGAGGCTGGCACATCTGATGAGGAATGAATTTACTCTGGGTGTAGAACTGTATATGTATCTCAGAGCTAAGCGGCTGCGGCAAAAACAGAAGAGAAGGTGGAATGTTCGTCCTTTGCAACAAGACGAACTTTGTCAAACGTTGTCCCAGTGTAACTTCATAGACGTGTCGTACAGATGTTTGTAGAGGCGCAGCCTCTCGGTCACCGCGGTCTCTGCAGTGTTCATTTTTTCTTTTTCTTGGTCAGCTGTTTCTGGTTGAGCGCGCGCGAAGTCAGAAAAAAAGTTGTGTGCGCGCCCTTGCGCCGCGCGAGGATTTTGTAGCTTGCGAAGGGGGGCGTGGCGGAATTTTGGGACACGTGACCGTTTGCGCCATTTGCGACCAGCTAGTATGAGCGAGGTTGCGCCGAGTATGAATCAGCCTTTACGCGTCCAGAAGCTTAGCAGGAAGCTAAACTAGAGCCAGCTTGGCTAGCACCTAGCATTATTAAACGTATAGTTAGCATAAACTAAATACTAAATACGGCAACGATCGATGCTTGCTGTCAGAACAGCGCTCGTGCACCTTCGTGCTCGTTCATGTACTCTAGAGGCGTGCCTTCGGGGGGAAAGTGAAGAAAAGGGTTGGGACTTTTTACCTGTGTATTTTCAAAATGCAGCTTCGCTGGACTCAAAATCCAGGATCTCCTACCCTACCTTTAAAGCTATGGCTGGTAATCCTGTTCAGAAACACATTTTGTAATACTGGGTGAAATGGTTCATCTATCCTGAGATAAATCTATACAAGATGTATTTAGAAAAAGGGACGAAAATAATCAGACCTCTGTGGCAGCTGCAGGACTGAGAAAAAGCTGACCAATCCAAGATCAGCGCCCCGCTGATCTCGGATTGGGGCGCCTACAAAAAAACAATCAGATGCCTCTGCGCTTTCTGCCTACGCCCCCCTCTGTCGGCTCCCTGCTCCGCGCGCGCACGTGGTTCTACTGGCTTTGGATAAAGCACTGACGGAATGGGGAGGGGAGGGGGGGGGGGTGGAGCTTAGAGGAGGGGCCACTTTCGAATCTTGCTAGCTCTCTTGCTAACTCTCTAGGATTACCTACCATAACTTTAAGATGTTTTTTTTTTTAAAAACTGATCATGATTTAAAGGGGAAGCTCGTTTTTTTTTTAAACCTGGACCTTATTTCTGGCATAATATACGTTCATCTACTCACCGATAACAGTTTGGTGAAACCTTCGGAAGATATTTAGATCCCTGGAGATCCGCGTGTATCCATATAACGGAGAGAACAGGGCAGAGACAACACAGCCTCTAAATAAGGCATTATCTGTCTTTATTTCACCGATACTTTAAGACCAATGAATGAATGAACGCGTACTATTGCACTGTTAGCTCAGAGCTGCCGTGTTGCTGTTATTGGGGGCTATCGGGGGGGTTTAGTGGGATGATGTCATCAACGCGCGCCACTGCAGCGAGGCTGTGTTGTCAATGCCTGACTTTCACCAAACTGTTATCGGGGAGTAGATGAACGTATTTTATGCCAGAAATAAGGTCCAGGTTAAAAAAAAAAAAACGAACTTTCCCTTTAAGCGAGAAACCATTTCTACAACTTATTAAATTAGTCATGACTTTCTATGGTAGTTGTTTTGATTTTCCTGACACTGTAAGATCAAGATTATTTCCCAATACCAGCCACACTTCCCTCTGTTCCACCTTGTTCATCACAATGCAATGCTCCCAAACATCATGAAGTCAAAAGGATCATCCCGACGCTTCATCTGCCAAACACATTGTATTTCTGTCCTGATCCGTTCCTATAACTGACAAAATGATCATTTGCGGTTGCATTATGAGGGGAAGTCACAGAGTAAGTTCTTGACTCAAGGGAAAGAATATACTTCGCTGGCAATAATAAAAAAAAATACGTAAAAAAACAAAAATAAGAAACAGCTTTGCTGAAGAGGCCTTTTTTAAAATCAGTGTTGGGTAGAGGATGTGCAGTGTTGTCCATTATTTTGAGCAGCAACCAGTATAGCCTCGTTCCCACTATGCAGTCCGGTACGGGTCGGGTGGCTTTGGGGTCAGCTTGCGTTCCCACTGTACAAAGGGGACCCTCAGGAGTGGGCGGAGTGCGTGCCGAAGCGTAAATAACAAATAGCATCCATAATTTGGAACCACCTCCAAGCTTCTTCAGCTTAATGCCACACTGGCTCGCGGTCCGGTTGAAACCACTCTCTGCTGTTTCTGCGGCAATCAGCTGGAAAACTTTTTGGTTTGGCACAGCGCCATCGAGCTCCCGCTGCACAGCCTCCTCACCAACACCGGAGAGCAGAGCCTGGAACCGGTCCTGTGTTCTGGGTACCCCAAGCAGAAGGGCTACAGACATGGGACCGGTATGCTTTGGTGGTAATGGAAACACTGAAATAAGCGAACCGCTCTGAACCGACCCGTACCGAACTGCATAGTGGGAACGAGGCTTATAAGTATAACAAGGATTAATTTGGCTTGTGTATAATTCCACTAAATTATTGTTTTAATTGTTTTTATGACATTTATAAGATTAGTCAGGTGGAACTTTTGTTTTCGTTTTCTGTACATTATTTTATGGGGGAGCAACATTTGTGACAAAAGACACGGTCCCGCCAAAACTCTTCCTCTCTTTTGTGATGTTCTGTGAGAAAAGGTGAGCTCCCATTTTGTCACTTATATTTGTCATTTTATTTTGTCCATGTTGCTCCATGTTTTACTTATTTGTGCTACTGTTTGCGTCATTGTAATCGGCTCTCTTTTGTGATGTTCGGTGAGGAAAGGTTGGAAAATAAAAAGACCTTCGAAAGAGCAGCGGTGTGGTCTTCATCCATTAACCTTAACACAACGCAGAGCTTTCATACCGGTTACATAAGATCCTCTAAGATGTGTTCCATTTTCAACGTAGATTCAATACTACTGCATGGAAGTGCTTCCGTCATATTTTTCTGACTAGAATATCCTCATTAAAGGTATCAGTAACAGGGGGCACTGTCTGAGGATACACCATCCAACACTCTTACTGCACATGAAGGTACATGTGCAGTAGTTCCCTTTAAAGTGACCCACCCTATTCTTACCTGGAGTGTGGGCTTTCAGCACTTCTTTGTTTACGGAGCAGTTCATCATGCTCTGACTTTGTGTGGGTGTTAGCCGCTCTTCGGTGCACAGACTCCCTGGATAAATTAAGCAAACAAGCTGGACAGTGAAACTCCGGGTGACCGTCTTTATTGCATAAAACTTAGCATAACAATAGACATAACTTTACCAATATCATTGTAGCTTTCTAATCAGAACATTCAATTTCTTGACATTAAATGTTTACCAGCTACCACTGCTGCTTCAATATACACTAAATGTATAGTTGCATACAGTGCTGAACAAAAGCACACTGGCCAGGAAATCAATCAGCCAAACCTACTGGTTAATTACCATTTACAGGAATGGCTTCATTAAAAGCTTTCAATAGCACACATTTACCCAGAAATACTGAAGCAGATCATCGTTATCTTAACAGCAAGGCATAGAAAGTAAATAAGAGTCAAATGAGACAGCATAGTGAATACCTGCTGGAAATGATGACAACTGATCAACACAACAAAGAAAAGAACTTACAGAACAGAAGTGACTACACTCCTCTCATATCAGCGTGTCATTCAAAATGGCATCGTCAATTTTTGCTTCATTTCTAATTTGTCCTTTAAAAGCATTCGAATTTTTGCTGTACTATGTTCCAAAGACAGGTCCCACAGCAGGAAGTCAAAGTGTTGATTGTGGCCGTTTCAGTTCCTGGTAGGTTATTCACACCTCTGCATGGACCGTCAGCGTCTGAACAAACGTCCTGCCTTCAGAGATGACTTTTTGGTTCTTTAAAAGCCCACCAGCTACCTCCCAGTTTAGTCTTTCTTTTCCTTCTGTCATTGAGATTGTATGCTAAATATTTATGTTCTTCTGGTGACTGACATCTTCTCAGCCCATTTGCTGGTATATCCAGCTCCGAGCACCAACTGTTAGACACGTTTTGGGATCCCACCTGCCCACCTGCCCCAGCAGCCCCACACCTGAACCTCATTTGTGCCAAACTAATCAACGTGACAATCACTTGACCAAAGAGTGTTTTCCTCAAATTCATCATGCTGCTTTTTAAGACTCCAAAGTTGAGTCTTGCAGAACTGTGGTGAAGAGACTTTTTTTTTTTTTTTTTAGCTCAGAGGGTTCGTCCATTTCAGAGTTAGCTTGTGTGGGCAGCACACTACCCAAAGCACCATTTCAGGGCAGCCGTTTCAATTGATTAGTGGTACTATGGTTCAATCTGTACTTAGTAAATTACTGTTGAAAATGTCTCGACTAACTTCCAATTCTTCTGGTAATTCTTTGCTAAGTGGATCCAGTGACACAAAGGCGTGAGAAACGTGGTGTATTTAGGCTAACAGGAAACGGTTTTAATGATCACAGGATCTTTTTTTAACATTAAATATCTGCTCTGGGACCTGTGTTTTCAACTCTGTCTTTGTAAAGTATTGGTCTTTGATTTTGTTGGAAGAGGAATCGAACTACGATTTTGAATGATTTCTTCTGAAATGTGACTGATATTGCAGGAGTGTCCTCGCTTGTGTAGTATAAAGACAAAAACATATCAAAGGGTGCGCTTGGTGTCATTGTCAGCTTGGTTCATCGAGCCAGTGTGCACATCAGACTGCCAGAGGTCCGAGGTCATACGGACCACAGCCTCAAGCTTTAACCTCATCCACCAGATGAGGGCCCTCTTCTCCCTGGTCTCCAGGAGCAGGAGCCTCCCCCCTGTCCATTTAGGGGGTTGTAGTCTGAAACACACAGAGGACAACGTTCCAGCTCACAAAAAGTTGACCAAGAGACGAGTTAAAAAGACGGTATTCTGTGGTCCTGTCGGCCAGCACAGTGTCACACGTTGTCATGATTCAGTGGTACAGTGGAGTCTGCCTTTAGGGAGCCATGACCGGGAACCTCAAAGACCGCTGCCTTCTTACAAGCTGGTCCTGGTCCCTGCAGCACGGGGGGGCTTAAAGGCTGACTGCACAGCAGCTGCCTGGTCCCCATCATGGGAAATACATACCAGCACCACGAAGTGGCTTCTTGTCCGTCTTTGGTTTCAGCACAGATGGGGATGAGCTGGCCTCCTCGGTGCTCTGTAGTAAGGACACATTAAACAGATGCTACACTCACAACATGGCCACATCAAATGCATGCTTACTGTTACTTATCAAATCTGATTCCATTCCTTTTTAAATACAAAGAACAACATACATCCCTGCTGCTCTGCATCCCCATGCAGGAAAGCCTTCTTAGGCTTTCACTTTCAGAAGATGTAGAGTGCAACTCCATGTTTGATAAGCTGCCATACAACAAGCTGGAACATGAAGTCTTTCTTTTTTTCTGATTGCTTCGCTTATTTGAATTTGTGACACCACTTGTGAGCCAGTTTAATCACTGTGCCTTGCTCAAAGGGTCCTTATAAACCAAGCCAATGATCAGGGGCTCCTGGCCGTGTCTCTGGTGATGTTGAATGAGTGATGGGTGAGAGAACTCACCCTCACTTTGCTTTGTGCTACTGTGTCATGAAAGTGGATAACTAAAGAAATGTGAAGCTGCTCCTCTGTTGGGTTTCAGCTGCTAAAATAGTGGCAGTACTGTGGTACTGAGGTAGTGAGGTACTGTGGTACCGAGGTACTGAACTGCATCTGCAGAAGTGCTGCAAACTTAAACCACACCAAGAGTTTATTCTGCAGGGAAAAAAGAAAAGAAGATGGCGTACGAAGAAAGGAGCCGGTAATCTTCAGAGGGATTGATGAAGGTTCTGGATGCTGACGGTTCTGGATGCTGAAGGTTCTGGATGCTGACGGTTCTGGATGCTGACGGTTCTGGATGCTGACGGTTCTGGATGCTGACGGTTCTGGATGCTGAATGGATCACTGCATGCCTGGCGCTGAGTTTTGTTGCATTCAGATCTCTATTATGAGAGGACTTTCTGTACGTCACCTCTCATGGACTTTTCCTTCTCTTTCTTCAGGCTTTTTTCTTGCTCGGTACCACTCTGTGTCCTTCTGGGTAACTGACTGGCATTTTGAATAGAACTTTCCTGTTTTACATTGACATGCAGGCTGTTTGAGATCATTCTGAAGGCAGCTAACAAGGTCACACATTTATTTCTTGTTCCAGAGGAGAGTGAACAATTCTGGGCAGTATGTTGTTTGTTTGAACCTTTTAAAGCCTTGTTAACAAGAGTTTAAGCCCAATTTTCATGTCCCAGACAAATGTTGAAGCTGGCAGAGAAAATTCTGGGCGATTTGAACAGCGGCCATCAATCATTATGTGTGAGACTTTCAAAGACATGTTCTGCGAGGCTCGTGGACACAGCCCGGCCTCGCACCGAAGATCTGAAGAGCATGTCTGATATTCTGGAGCAGTCGGCAGGGGAGGAGTTGGGACTGAGCCATCAGTCAGGAGCTACAGCCAATAAGAGTGCAAAAGACCAGGTCAGGTGACACAAGTTCAAACACAGAAAAGGAACATGAGGAAAGGAAACCATGTTCAGGAAATTCAGAGGAATTTAGTTGAATGTTGCTGAGAACACAGACTTCCCCGATGCCTCCTGAGTGATGTCATCACATGACACTTTCAACGTAATAACCAGGAGAGAAGAGTCTTCAGGAGACCCTGTTGTAGAGACATTTGTCTCCATGACAGCTCGATAGAGATCAGACGGACGCGGACTCAGATCCTGGAGTTGCATAAGTTACGCACAACTGAATTTTGAACTCACCTGAGAAAGCTTTGTAGTTTCTTTGAAACTCTTTCCCTGCTGCATACTCTCCCAAATCTCTATCTTCTGCCTTCTTTTCTCTTCTTCTTGCTGAAAACAAACATTCAACACTCTGTTCAGGTCTGCTGTAATGGAGCAACCATCCATCATGCTTCCATTTCACTACTGCACCTGCTTCTGTTTCTCTCTAAAGACGTCTGCTTTGGCATCCAGCTCCTCTTGCATCCTTCTTCGAGCTGCTTCCATGGCCTCTTGTCTTCTTGCCACTAATGTAGCATCTTTGAAAGGGGGAAGGACGGGGGGGGGGGGGGGAGAAGACACATTGTATCATTCAAGTAATTTATCAGTTCAGGTGACATCTCCTCTTAGAGACTCTGCAGCGTTCCAGCGTTTTATGTTACATTTTACGGACTGTTCACCCTGTCCGTAGACAAAGCTTTTCAAACAGGTATCACTTCACGTTTTAGTGACATTGGTGGAATAAAAACTCTGCTGACAAAGACACTCAATGAAGCTTTTAAGCCCCCCCAGGAACAAGTCCTGCCCCCCTGAGAAATGCTCTGTCCATCCAAAGAAAACTGGCCAGAAAAAAGGCCACGATTTATTATCTCTGTTTGTGTCTTGTATTGATAGAATAAATGCAGGTGGTGATTTAAAAAAGCATATATCTGCAAAGTTTATAGCTTTATTTATTTTTTTGTTATCGTGTTTCCCCCCCTCCGTAACCTTAACCCCTTGCTGCTGAAAAAAAAAAGGCGGTTTTCACATTTTCGGATGTTTATGTTGTATATAATGATCTGAATTGTAGACTTAATGAAGGTAATAAAAAGCTGGAGTTGACTGGATGTCTTGCCCCAAGTATCTACTTGAGTTTAAACCCTCAATGGAGAATGTGGAGCATGTTAAACAAAAGCTAATGCATGCTAAAGTGCTGGTCTAAAAACCTCTCCAAAATAGGACATATTTGCAACATGGCGAAGGGGTTAAGGGGCAGAACAATCGTCAAAACTGCTTTCCAGTTGGTTTGTTTGAATAGCATCATACAAGTTCTACATTTCTTTACAAAAAAAAACAAAAAAAAAAAAACTTTCCACACTGTTAACAAAATTGACGGTCATGATTTATGCTAGTGTGACCATATATTTCATTACCGAATTGAATTATTACTATTATTACTATTATTATTTTTATTATTATTATGCTTGAAGTTGTAGTAGTGGTTTTCCACCGATTTTTTTCAGGTATTGTTTTCTGCCCCCCCAGATGAGCTAACTGCCCACCCACACATGCCATTCTGGTCACACCTCTGGTGCCATCTAACATTTGCCTGAACAAGTGTGAGCAGCTGCAGAAAGCCAGGGCTGGTGCTACCTTGCAGTGTTGGTGGGAGGGTGCTGGGGCTGGATCTCCTCTTCCTCAGGTGTTGGATGAGCAGGTAGACCATGACGGTGGCAACCAGCAGGTGCCAACCATACTGGGACAGAAGCTCTCCTGCTGGGAGGGAAACGGGGAAATGTTGTTGGGAACACGTCTAAATGGACACAGCAGAAACACTTAATGACTGAGTCACATTTATTCACCAATTACAAAAATCGGGAACTTGTTTCACAGCTAATTGTCTCACCGACGTACTTCCGCTCAACGTCATTTACGTCGTTTCTTTGATTGAATCGGACGTAAAATTCACGCAAAAAGAAATAAGTTGGTCAATTTGATAGTGCGTACCAGTGAGGCCCAGCGGACTCAGATCCTGGTTTTTGAGGGGAAACCGGCGAGGAGAGTTTTCGTCATCAACATCTAAAATCTCTACATCATCCATTTCAGACTTCCGGTAGACGCTGTGACCACACCGTGTCGCGTACTCTTATCGCCTCATTAAACGACCAGCTGTGGGAACTTCAACTCCTCCTGTCAACCATCTGTAGCTCAACAGGACGGGCTCCTTCCTTTTGGACGGTGACTGCGCGCTCAGCGCCGAAGTGGTTAGCTACAGGCAGGGTGACGTGTTGGTCCTGTGTTTCTTCTTCTACCAAGTATTACGAGCGCGCTACCGCCACCTCATGGTATGGCATCGTTATGTCAGGACCAAAACTGCCATAACCAAAAATACATGAATACCTGTATATGAAAAAATAAATAATGAAATACGTATGTTTGTACATTTTCCATTTATATATCAAATGATTTTTTACTTACTTTAAAAATTATTATCTTTTATGCCCACATAATCATTTCTACTTCTGTGTATCTGTTTATATTGGCGTCTGCATGAGATTAATAGCTGCACCAGGGAGACCACCACTCTCCACTCTAAGAACTGAGTGTCCCACAGCCCTGGTGGTACCAACACCACTGTCCGCTTTCAGAAGGTGTCCCACAGCCCTGGCGGTACCAACACCACTGTCCGCTCTAAGAACTGAGTGTCCCACAGCCCTGGCGGTACCAACACCACTGTCCGCTCTAAGAACTGAGTGTCCCACAGCCCTGGCGGTACCAACACCACTGTCCGCTCTAAGAACTGAGTGTCCCACAGCCCTGGCGATACCAACACCACTGTCCGCTCTAAGAAGGTGTCCCACAGCCCTGGCGATACCAACACCACTGTCCGCTTTCAGAAGGTGTCCCACAGCCCTGGTGGTACCAACACCACTGTCCGCTTTCAGAAGGTGTCCCACAGCCCTGGTGGTACCAACACCACTGTCCGCTTTCAGAAGGTGTCCCACAGCCCTGGTGGTACCAACACCACTGTCCGCTCTAAGAAGGTGTCCCACAGCCCTGGCGATACCAACACCACTGTCCGCTTTCAGAAGGTGTCCCACAGCCCTGGTGGTACCAACACCACTGTCCGCTCTAAGAAGGTGTCCCACAGCCCTGGTGGTACCAACACCACTGTCCGCTTTCAGAAGGTGTCCCACAGCCCTGGTGGTACCAACACCACTGTCCGCTTTCAGAAGGTGTCCCACAGCCCTGGTGGTACCAACACCACTGTCCGCTTTCAGAAGGTGTCCCACAGCCCTGGTGGTACCAACACCACTGTCCGCTTTCAGAAGGTGTCCCACAGCCCTGGTGGTACCAACACCACTGTCCGCTTTCAGAAGGTGTCCCACAGCCCTGGTGGTACCAACACCACTGTCCGCTTTCAGAAGGTGTCCCACAGCCCTGGTGGTACCAACACCACTGTCCGCTTTCAGAAGGTGTCCCACAGCCCTGGTGGTACCAACACCACTGTCCGCTCTAAGAAGGTGTCCCACAGCCCTGGTGGTACCAACACCACTGTCCGCTCTAAGAAGGTGTCCCACAGCCCTGGTGGTACCAATACCACTGTCTGCCCCCAGCAGGACAGAAGGAAATGTCTCATGCATAGAAACAAGCGTCCGTCTTCTCTACCCTATAAAAGCTTCCTGAAAACTCTGTATCTTGGAACATTTGCATCACAACCTCTGGATGTAAATGTTCCCTTGCTGGAAGATAAGTCTCCAAGACAATATTACTGAGTATTGTTGTTAATTTCCCTAACATTTCCAAACTTATTTTTATATTTTCAGATTTATTTATCTTTTTTTCATTTCCACATTGTATTCATTTATTTTCATGTGCATATTTATTTCCCCACTTTTCCACATTATTACTTTTCTTCACCTTTTGTTCCCTCAAGTGTTTGGAAATAAGGTGGACGTTACTAACCTTGGTCTAAAGCACGATTGGTCATCAACGAGAAACAGTGTCAACCAATCAGCTCTCAATAATTCCACAGGAAACCAACCAGCTCTGCCCTACTTTCTTGTCAGGATATTGCTGGTGAACGAAGGCTGACTTACTGCTAATTTTTTATTTAATTAATTCTATTTGATTGGATTATGATTACAATGAATTGAACTCCAGTTGGCTTGAATGCATTATTGAAGTGCCTTGAGAGGACATTGGTTGTCATTTTGCGCTATGTAAATAAAACTGAATTGAACTGAATTGAGTGCCAAATAGGACAGAAACTGTCTGGTGAAAGTTACCAATGATCTCCTCTTAGCCTCCGATAGCGGACTTGTGTCTGTGCTTGTCCTGTTGGATCTCAGTGCTGCATTTGATACGGTCGATCACAGTATCTTATTACAGAGACTTGAACATGTTATTGGGATTAAAGGAACTGCATTAGGCTGGTTTAAGTCATATTTATCTGATAGATTTCAGTTTGTTCTTGTAAATGAAGAATCTTCCTCACACACCAGAGTAAGTCATGGAGTTCCTCAGGGTTCTGTGCTTGGACCGATTCTTTTCACTTTATACATGCTTCCATTGGGTAACATTATTAGACAGCATGGCATAAATTTCCATTGCTATGCTGATGATACTCAGCTGTACTTATCTATAAAACCAGATGAACCCAATAGGTTGGTCAGACTACAAGCATGTCTTAAAGACATAAAGACCTGGATGACTCAGAACTGTCTGCTTCTAAATTCAGACAAACTGAAGTCGTTATCTTTGGACCTGAGCGTTTCAGGGAGAAATTGTCTAGCTATATAGTTACTCTAGATGGTATTTCCTTGGCTTCTAGTTCTACAGTGAGGAACCTTGGAGTTATTTTTGACCAGAATTTATCATTTGACTCGCATATAAAACAGGTTTCTAGGACTGCTTTCTTTCATCTTCGTAATATTGTTAAAATCAGGAATCTGTCTCAGAGTGATGCAGAAAAACTGCTCCAAACTGCAGGTTTACTTGTGTTTCCCAGAGTTTCTAAAAGTAGAATGGGAGGCAGAGCCTTCAGTTATCAGGCCCCTCTCTTGTGGAATAAGCTGCCAGTAAATGTCCGGGAAGCAGACACCCTTTCCACTTTTAAGACCAGGCTTAAAACTTTCCTTTTTGATAAAGCTTATAGTTAGGGATGGCTCAGGTGAAACATCCCATAGTTATCCATCCATTTTCTGCACCTGCTTACTCCAACGGTCATTGGGGAGGGGTACACTCTGGATGGGTCACAAGTCCATCACAGGGCCATACAGAGACAAGTGAGACAAACAACCATCACCTTGGTGAGTGTGAACGTTGCATGGATGGCTCAATTAGAGTCACCAATTAACCTATAATGCAGACGGTGGGAGGAAGCTGGAGTACCTGGAGAAAACTCACCCATACATGGGGAGAACATGCAACTCCACACAGAAAGGCCTCAGCTGGGATTCAAACCAGGAACACATCTGCTGTGAGGTGACAGTGCTAACCACCACACCACCGTGCAGCCTCTCCCATAGTTATGTGATGGTTCATTTTTTGGACTTTGGTCTTGGGTTTCTGGGTTAATTGATTCACTCTGGTTTGTGTTCTTGCGTTATGGCTTTGTTATGAGGTTCTCTTCATTTTGTATTCTAGCCTTTAGTTATTTTTTTAAGCAATTCTCCCATTTTGTCTTTATTAGTTTTACTTTGTTTCTAGTTTCCTCAGTCTTCATGCTTCAGACATGAGCTCCATTTACTCGCCGGTGTTCAACCATATCAGCTGCTACTATTAAGCAGCTGATAATCCTCTTCTGTATTTAAGGTCCCTGGTCTGCCATAGTCTTTGTCAGATCTTCACTGTATGTCCTCTTGTCATGTTCAGTCACTGGTGTTCTTGTGTCTGTTCTTAGTTCTGGTTACCTTTGTTAGTTCCTTGCTTTTTACAGCTGCTTTTTTTTTGCGTTTGTCTGCGCTTTTTGTCCATTTTTGTAATGAATAAAACTTTTTTCTTTGTTCGGCTCATGCCTCAAGTCTGCGTTTTGGGTCCATTCATCTCTCACCACCCGTCACAAGTTTTGCTGCTATAAGCCCAGACTGCTGCTCCCAGGATGCACCTCTCCTCCCCCTGCTCTCTTTACTCTCCATGTACATGTGACATCATTGTTGTCATTGTGTTTCTCTTGAGCAGCAGGTACCCCTCAATCCATTCATTTAAGCTGATTTTACTCATAGGTAGCTTACTTTTTGCATGGTTTCTAATTTGATTCTGTTTATATTTGAATCTATTTCCATTTAGTTGTTTAACTTTCTGTTTTTTCTATTTAGCAATGTAGTTTGTAAATGGAATATGTTAACATATTTTCCCCTAATTGAATTGAATTAAAATGAATTCAATTTAATTAGGGGCTATGCGGTAGTGTGACGGTTTGCACCGTAAGAGTGAGTGTGAATGTGGATGGTTGTTTGTCTCTATGTGGCCCTGTGCCGGACTTGCGACCCCTTGTGTTTTGAGAGACACAAAATGGGACAAGGAGAGCAATATTTGGTCATGAAAACTGGAGAAGTTTCAATTGCAGTTTCAGGTAGAAACTGATGTAAAGGCACTCAACTTGGAGAACATGAAATACTGGAGTTCTAAATCAAAGACAGACAGACAGATTATGGTTTGATTTGTTATTTTCATGCCCTGTAGCCGAATTCATGATGAAAACAGAATATCAAATGTGTTCATCTATTCTTGTTGAAAAATGCCATACATTCATTTATTTTCTGACCTTCAATGCAGTTTTTTTTAATAAGCTCAGGGAAGTCATGCAGACAGGACATCATAATAAACTATATAATGTACAGCTTGTAAACCAGAGGTTTGACAATTTGCTTAATTTAGGATCTCACTCGTGTAGTTTAGGATATAGAGACCAAACAATAGCTGCAACAATAAAAACATTATTTGGAGATTCCATTTAGTAGAACAGCTCTGAATGATCAAATCAAAATAAAGGCATGCCAGATGTATTGAGACCTGAGTGACAAAATAAGATATTTCAATTCAGTTCAAAATCATATTAGTGCTGAGGAAGATGTGGACAAACACTAAAGAGAAGCAGTGTCTTCCCGTCTGAAAATAAGGCACATAAGACTAAATAAGCCCCCTCATATCAAGCTAACCACCCAGCGAGGTTCTGTGTATACTACTATGGAAGTTTTTCTGTGCCATCAGAGTTTGAATACAAATTTCTAATATCGAATTTTTACAGCATCAAAATCAGACAAAATTCTGTGGAAAAAAATTCGACTCTCAATTCATCAGATCAGCTCAATAGATATTGAGTAATATCTATTGCTCAATTTTATTAACACAAATGGCAAATAAAGTAAACTCACTCACCGAAGCACCATCACCGGCGTTGGTGCACATGGCTGATCTGTCCAATGTAGTGTAACTTGATTGGCTGCCGTTGGATGAATTGAGACAGGGATCGATTGCTTCTCCCTGTTTACCCGGATGTTAAAGGGATAGTTCGCCTCTTTTGACATGAAGCTGTACGACATCCCATACTAGTAATATTATTTATGAACATTTTCTTACCCCCCGCTGCGTCCTGTGAGCCGAGTTACAGCCTCGTTTTGGCGGTGAAGTAAGTAGTCCGGCTAGTTGGCTGGGGTTTCACAAATAAAGCGTTTTGCTTCTGAAAAGAATATGAATTCAAAAGAGTAATACATTTGCATCACAAAATCGTATCTTCCGAAAAAGTTACACCTCACAATCGCTTGGCACTAGGTTGCAGTATCAATGCGCGCTGCCGCCTGCCGACAGCTGCGCCTGTTTCACGTTGTTTACTGCTCGGAAAGTTAACGTAATCATGTCTGACTACGACACCGATGATGAAGACAGGGGCGCAACTACGTAATTTTTTAGGTGGATGCGAACACATCATCGGCGCGCCCCCCCCACCCCAGCTCCTTTTTACCTGCCGCCTCATACAGCTTTCCTCCCTTAGTCATGCACTTAGAAAATACAGTAGTAATATTACGGATTTTTTGAATGTTACATATTATATCAGGTGATCATTTCAATCATAAACAAACAAGAAGTTTAATAAAGTACAAATATAGAACAGTAGTGGTACTCAGTGCTCAACATTTTATGTAGCAGAAATATGAAATCTTAACAGCCTGGAGTCCATGTCAGGGTTTTAACATTTATGACATTTAAACTGTTACATTCCGTGACTTTGCATTTGCCCATTTGTCAATTATAACATCAAATGAAATAGACCGTGCCACACTGTTTTCAATAGAGATCACTGCTAACTGGGACAAGCGATCATTGCTCATATTTGAACGAAGGTATGTTTTGATGAGCTTCAGCTTGCTAAATGATCTCTCTGCAGATGCAACTGTCCGAGGCATGGTTAAAAATACTCTAAGGGCTACTGTCAAATTTGGAAATACCAAATCAAGGTCCTCTTGAATTAGGAAATTTAACTTTTCTAGAGCCTTGTAACCCTTCAGTAGACGTCTTGCTGGGTATATTTCTTGAATTATATCTCTTGAAACATCACAAGTGGTCAGGGCATATGTGGTCACTGATTCCTCCAGCTCAGCTCTTGTCATGTGCTCCATTTTAGTGATGAATTTAAATTTCTCAGACACAAGTTGAAAATTGGAAAACCTCTCAGACAGTTTTTGGAGGAGTGTGTCAACAATAACATTGAAAACCATGAACCTGAAGTGCCTTGTGGGTTCCTTTTCATGATGACCAGTGCATGAATTGTCATCTGGGAAATTCTTTTGCTTCCTAAGTCGTTTCTCTTTGATTTCAGGAGAAGCATCCATTTCGATGGCTATTTTGCTTGCAATGTCAAGTGACTTCTGAAAGCCCTCTTCTCTATACTTGAGCAAAAATTCTTTTGGGACTCGATTAGCCTAATGGCTGTGTCCATTGACACATCTGCTGCTTGTAGTGCCTTGCTTGCAAAGTTGATCTCACATAATAAGTCATACCAAATTATGAGGCACACAAGGAACTCCATACTGACAATCACATCAGATGGTGATTTTGCCTCTGAGACAATCTTGCTATCTCCTGCCACTTCTCCAAGCTTTTGTAGTGCATCTAAAATCCCCCCCATCTGGAAACGTATAGCTTTGACAGAGTCTAGCTTTGCCTCCCACCGGGTGTCACTCAGAGGCTTCAGTGTGATGTCGACAAACTCTGTGAGAATGTCCCACCTCTTCACAGAAGACGAAAGGATTGTGTACAATCTTTGAACAGTGCCAAAAAAAAGTTAGACACTCTCTGCTAGATGAGGCTGCATCACATAACAAAAGGTTCAGGCTGTGGCTGCAGCAGGGGATGAATAGAGCCTCTGAACATCTCTGTTGTATTAAAGCTTGAACACCCTTGTTTATTCCCCTCATATTAGAGCCATTGTCGTAACTTTGCCCTCTACAATTAGCCAAATTCAACCCCAGACTCTCCAGAACCCCTGTTAGTGTAGGACTAACAGGACCCCTGTCAGTTGTAGGACACAACTGGGAAAGAGGCCTTTCCCAGTTGTGTCCTTCACAGCAGTGAACCCCACAAAAGACTCTGCAATAGTGACTTTTTTCTTCTCATCAGTATTAATATATCGAATAATGACTGAGGCCTGCTCTTGCTTTGAAATATCAGGTGTGCAGTCCAGTTCCACTGCTAAGTACTTAGAGGCTTTGATCTGGGCAGATATTTTACCCAAAACACACTCTGATATTGAATCTAAAAGTGCACCATGTCAGATATCCAGTGGTTTGTTTGGAGGCAGCCTTTCTAAGATGTTCTGCCAGTGTGACATCATATCGTGCAATGAGCTCAAGGATTCCCAGAAAATTTTTATTCTTTAGGATTTCCTAAATGAGAATTGTTCCCCGTAGTGGCAAGTTTCTCTCTGCAAGGAAGAGTATGCAGTCAATAACTCGAGTCAACACACTTCTCCAGTGTGCTTTTTCAGCTGCCATGGTTCTCTGCAGTTCACTATCAATAGTCTTACCTAGGCGTAAGCGAGATACCATTTCTTTCCACATCAGATAAGCGTTTATGTGAGAACTACTGGTTTCATGGTGCTTCAGTGTTTTTGAAAGACATCGCCAGTTATTGTACCCTGCCACAAGGCATGTATCAGAAACTTTAGCTTCACCAAAAAGCTTACACGCAAAACAATAGACTCTGTTAGTATTTTTGGAATACAGTAACCAATCTCGTTCAACTTTCTCTCTATTAGACAGTATACGAAAACAGTACGCTTTGGAAAAACACCTCTTACTCTTCTCTGATCTTGGATATAGGCCATCAGAAACTTTCTGTGGGCCATTTTCAACCATGTACTGCCTAAGTGTGTCCGCCATTTTGTGTGGTAAAGGCCATTCAGATGGATCTTCTGAATAAAGCCTTGCCTCAGCCCTCTCCTCTGTAGCTCTGTGCTCCTCTACCTCTTCATCATCTGGTCATCTCTGCTCCTCTCCCTCTCCATCATCTGCTCCTCTCTGCTCCTCTCCCTCTTCATCATCTGGACCTCTCTGCTCCTCTCCCTCTTCATCATCTGCTCCTCTCTGCTCCTCTCCCTCTTCATCATCTGGACCTCTCTGCTTCTCTCCCTCTTCATCATCTGCTCCTCTCTGCTTCTCTCCCTCTTCATCATCTGCTCCTCTCCCTCTTCATCATCTGCTCCTCTCTGCTCCTCTCCCTCTTCATCATCTGCTCCTCTCTGCTTCTCTCCCTCTTCATCATCTGGACCTCTCTGCTCCTCTCCCTCTTCATCATCTGCTCCTCTCTGCTTCTCTCCCTCTTCATCATCTGGACCTCTCTGCTCCTCTCCCTCTCCATCATCTGCTCCTCTCTGCTCCTCTCCATCATCTGGACCTCTCTGCTCCTCTCCCTCTTCATCATCTGGACCTCTCTGCTCCTCTCCCTCTTCATCATCTGCTCCTCTCTGCTCCTCTCCCTCTTCATCATCTGCTCCTCTCTGCTCCTCTCCCTCTTCATCATCTGCTCCTCTCTGCTTCTCTCCCTCTTCATCATCTGGTCCTCTCTGCTTCTCTCCCTCTTCATCATCTGCTCCTCTCTGCTCCTCTCCCTCTTCATCATCTGGACCTCTCTGCTCCTCTCCCTCTTCATCATCTGGACCTCTCTGCTCCTCTCCCTCTCCATCATCTGCTCCTCTCTGCTCCTCTCCCTCTTCATCATCTGGACCTCTCTGCTCCTCTCCCTCTTCATCATCTGGACCTCTCTGCTCCTCTCCCTCTTCATCATCTGCTCCTCTCTGCTCCTCTCCCTCTTCATCATCTGGACCTCTCTGCTCCTCTCCCTCTTCATCATCTGGACCTCTCTGCTCCTCTCCCTCTTCATCATCTGGACCTCTCTGCTCCTCTCCCTCTTCATCATCTGCTCCTCTCTGCTCCTCTCCCTCTTCATCATCTGCTCCTCTCCCTCTTCATCATCTGGACCTCTCTGCTCCTCTCCCTCTTCATCATCTGCTCCTCTCCCTCTTCATCATCTGCTCCTCTCTGCTCCTCTCCCTCTTCATCATCTGCTCCTCTCTGCTCCTCTCCCTCTTCATCATCTGCTCCTCTCTGCTTCTCTCCCTCTTCATCATCTGGTCCTCTCTGCTCCTCTCTGCTCCTCTCCATCATCTGCTCCTCTCTGCTCCTCTCCCTCTTCATCATCTGCTCCTCTCTGCTCCTCTCTCTCTCCATCATCTGCTCCTCTCTGCTCCTCTCCCTCTTCATCATCTGCTCCTCTCCCTCTTCATCATCTGGACCTCTCTGCTCCTCTCCCTCTTCATCATCTGCTCCTCTCCCTCTTCATCATCTGCTCCTCTCTGCTCCTCTCCCTCTTCATCATCTGCTCCTCTCTGCTTCTCTCCCTCTCCATCATCTGCTCCTCTCTGCTCCTCTCTGCTCCTCTCCATCATCTGGACCTCTCTGCTCCTCTCCCTCTTCATCATCTGCTCCTCTCTGCTCCTCTCCATCATCTTCATCATCTGCTCCTCTCTGCTCCTCTCCCTCTTCATCATCTGGACCTCTCTGCTCCTCTCCCTCTTCATCATCTGCTCCTCTCTGCTCCTCTCCCTCTTCATCATCTGGACCTCTCTTCTCCTCTCCCTCTTCATCATCTGGACCTCTCTGCTCCTCTCCCTCTTCATCATCTGCTCCTCTCTGCTCCTCTCCCTCTTCATCACCTGGACCTCTCTGCTCCTCTCCCTCTTCATCATCTGGACCTCTCTGCTCCTCTCCCTCTTCATCATCTGGACCTCTCTGCTCCTCTCCCTCTTCATCATCTGCTCCTCTCTGCTCCTCTCCCTCTTCATCACCTGGACCTCTCTGCTCCTCTCCCTCTTCATCATCTGGACCTCTCTGCTCCTCTCCCTCTTCATCATCTGGACCTCTCTGCTCCTCTCCCTCTTCATCATCTGCTCCTCTCTGCTCCTCTCCCTCTTCATCACCTGCTCCTCTCTCTCTCCATCATCTGCTCCTCTCTGCTCCTCTCCCTCTTCATCATCTGCTCCTGTCTCTCTCCATCATCTGCTCCTCTCTGCTCCTCTCCCTCTTCATCATCTGCTCCTGTCTCTCTCCATCATCTGCTCCTCTCTGCTCCTCTCCCTCTTCATCATCTGGACCTCTCTGCTCCTCTCCCTCTTCATCATCTGCTCCTCTCTGCTCCTCTCCCTCTTCATCATCTGGACCTCTCTGCTCCTCTCCCTCTTCATCATCTGCTCCTCTCTGCTTCTCTCCCTCTTCATCATCTGGACCTCTCTGCTCCTCTCCCTCTTCATCATCTGCTCCTCTCTGCTCCTCTCCCTCTTCATCACCTGCTCCTCTCTCTCTCCATCATCTGCTCCTCTCTGCTCCTCTCCCTCTTCATCATCTGCTCCTCTCTGCTCCTCTCCCTCTTCATCATCTGCTCCTCTCTGCTCCTCTCCCTCTTCATCATCTGCTCCTCTCTGCTCCTCTCCCTCTTCATCATCTGCTCCTCTCTGCTCCTCTCCATCATCTTCATCATCTGCTCCTCTCCCTCTTCATCATCTGCTCCTCTCTGCTCCTCTCCCTCTTCATCATCTGGACCTCTCTGCTCCTCTCCCTCTTCATCATCTGGACCTCTCTGCTCCTCTCCCTCTTCATCATCTGCTCCTCTCTGCTCCTCTCCCTCTTCATCATCTGCTCCTCTCTGCTCCTCTCCCTCTTCATCATCTGCTCCTCTCTGCTCCTCTCCATCATCTTCATCATCTGCTCCTCTCCCTCTTCATCATCTGGACCTCTCTGCTCCTCTACCTCTTCATCATCTGCTCCTCTCCCTCTTCATCATCTGGACCTCTCTGGTCCTCTCCCTCTTCATCATCTGGACCTCTCTGCTCCTCTCCCTCTTCATCATCTGCTCCTCTCTGCTCCTCTCCATCATCTTCATCATCTGCTCCTCTCTGCTCCTCTCCATCATCTTCATCATCTGCTCCTCTCCCTCTTCATCATCTGCTCCTCTCTGCTCCTCTCCCTCTTCATCATCTGCTCCTCTCTGCTCCTCTCCATCATCTTCATCATCTGCTCCTCTCTGCTCCTCTCCATCATCTTCATCATCTGCTCCTCTCCCTCTTCATCATCTGACTGGACCTCTCTGCTCCTCTCCCTCTTCATCATCTGCTCCTCTCCCTCTCCCTCATCTGCACCTTTCTGTTCCACATTCTCCTTTGTGGTGATTAACTCACCATGTCTGCCTGAACTAATTTTCCCAAAAAAGAACACAATGAAAGATGGTCATCAGAAATTCAAACCGTCATGGTATATAGGTTTTTGTTGCCTCCCTAATGTAATCATTCCTACCTGATGTCATCACTTGTCTCCTCTATCACTGACCTCGTGTCTGTCTCCTTCACCCTTTGTCTGTGGCATTCAGCACTAAGTCATATGGTCAAAAAAGCATTATATATTAGTTGTAAAAATTACAGATCTTAATGCAGTTTTTAAAAATAATGTTTACACATTATTGCTTGGGATTAAAGTAGCTGTTCCCTCACTTCCACCTGCATTAGACCAACCTGGTGCCTTCCCCAGTCTGTCCTGATTCTTCCTCTGTCATCTTCTCTTCCTCCTCTCCATCCTCACAGCTGAATGACATTAATTAGGTTTAAAAATACAGCAGTAAAACCACAATAGAAATTAAACTTTAATTTAAATGATCTCCTCGTTGGATAACAGTTACTGACTGGACATTTCATCTGATCTGACTTACCAGATACATCACAACACACACCACTGTAGTGATATTGAATAAGACAGTTAAACTCAAGTGTCCCTCTGCCAAAAAGGTTGGTAACATGGGTCACCAACCTTTTTGAGTCTAAGGGCTATAGTGACACTGAGGACTAATTTGTCTGATACACACATAAACGTGTACAGCTCATCTTTAATTAAAGAATCAATAATATTAAATGTACATATGAGTGAATAAATTGCAGCACTGAGGGCTAAGCGTTGAAACATAGCTGGGAACTGCCGCCACAACAGTTTAGCTTTCCTGTGTTAATATTTCCTGACTTTTATTTCGGTCATTCTTACACTTAGTGTGTGGATATGTGTGTGTGACAGGCGTATGTATCAAATATTCATAAAAATACGAAACATCTTCATCATGGCGACATCCCTTTTACCACAGAGCTAAAGGGATATCTTTATGAACCAGAATATACAGATGCCGAACTTCACCAGATGGCGTTAGAACGGGCAGAGAGGTGGGGGGGGCAGAGAAGTGGTCCCAGCTGAAGTTGGAGCCACAGCTGCACTTGTTCGAAGCGACCAGTAATGCCAACGGAGGTGGAGAGCTGGCCTGGGTCGCTTCTTCCAGTTAATTTTGGGAACGTGGAAAAAGGTCTGCAAGACACCAGCATTCAGGATTGCGGGGAAGTCTTTATGATTTGTGATGCAGACAGAACAGAAGCTGGTACACTGGCCTCTTTATCAATTGAAAGGTCTTGCATCTGTGGCATGATGAGTTCCCATTCGTGGCAGCAGTAGCTCTCCACCTCCGTTGGCATTACTGGGCACTTCGAACCAGTGCACCACCATTTGTCGGTCACCCTGTCTCACAGCTGCAGCTGTGGCTCCAGCTTCAGCTGGGACCACTTCTCTGTCCCTCCTCTCTCTCTCTGCCCGTTCTAACTCCATCTGGTAAAGTTCGGCATCTGTATATTCTGGTTCATAAAGATATCCCTTTAGCTCTGTGGTAAAAGGGATGTCTTCGCCATCGGTGTCGTAGTCAGACATGATTACGTTAACTTCCCGAGCAATAAACACTGAGAAACAGGCGCGGCTGTCGGCAGGCGGCAGCGCGCAATGATACTGCAACCTAGCGCCAAGCGATTGTGAGGTGTAACTTTTTCGGAAGATACGATTTTGTGATGCAAATGTATTACTCTTTTGAGTTAATATTCTTTTCAGAAGCAAAACGCTTTATTTGTGAAACCCCAGCCAGCCGGACTACTCACAGGACGCAGCGGGGGGAGGGGGGGGGGGGGTAAGAAAATGTTCATAAATAATATTACTAGTATGGGATGTCGTACAGCTTCATGTCAAAAGAGGCGAACTATCCCTTTAAGTCTGGTTCTTTTTACACTGAATTTTCTTTTTTACACTGTTGGTTTTTCAAATTCAAAGTCTGATTTTGATGCTGTAAAAATTCGATATTAGAAATTCGTATTCAAACTCTGATGGCACAGAAAAACTTCCATATACTACCGCAAGCCAGAGTCTGTCCAGCATGTAGTAATGAAATGAAGTTGCAATAAGAAACTGAGGAGGAAACCAGGACAAGCACCGGAGAATTGCTCTGTTTTGTACTCCGCTCCGATAGGTGGCGGTAGTGCGCCCCGGGAAGCCAATGAACAAGGAGGAAGAGGAATATCTTTGTTCCTGGAGACAGCGTGTGATACCGTACTGAAACGTTGTTGCAGAGTTTGCCGAAGAATAAGCTTGGTACGGTCCGTGTTAGACAGCAACATGGTGAAGTTATCTGCGGAGCTGATTGAGCTGGCTGCTCAGTATACCAACCCGGTGAGAGACAGGGAGCTGGATTTACGAGGTAAGTTCAACAGTAGAGCAACATTAGGCCTCACTCCGAAACCCAGCCAAAACCGTGACCGAATAGAGCTCATACTTTAGGACGTAAATAAGAACCGAAGCTACAGGCTACGGTTGCATATTGTTGACGTGTGGAAGCAGCACAGCGAAGGTACCGAGGTGTTCTCTGACTCCTGGAACAGTTTGAGACGCGCGCGTCTGAAGAGCGGCAGTGAGGTAACAGGAGCAGATGAACACGTGACGTCAGTAATGCTGCTGGGGTCCGACAGTGTAGTCCTCAGAGGGTGTGCAAACTGTGGAACCCCCAGGCAGGGGGGGTTTTAGGATCTGGTCTTTAGGGGTGCCCAGCCCCAAGTGCTCACAGAGGCACATTATTTCTCACTAATTGAGTCGAACTAGTACATTTATAAATTTTGGAGCCGTATTAGTTTTGCTTTGAGTAGTGTTTTCCCCTACAACATTCAATTTGGACCTCTTCATTTCAAAAGACTGTGGCTCGACAGGGATAACAGAGAGCCTGAGACAAATATTGAAGATAACTCAACATTTATTTTGGGAGTAAAGAGTTAAAACAAAAACAAATGTTAGAAAATAAATAAAATGGTCACTAAAATAATGCATCCTTGAGCAATAAGAAAAGTGTTTTTGCATAATATAATATTTTAAAAATGTGCTGAGCTAGGGGGTGCCGAGCTATCTCACAGTGGTGCCTTGGCACCACTAAAAATACCCTAGCCTCGCCCCTGCCCCCAGGGTTGACTAAATGAATAGGAAAAGCCTAACTTGACTTTGCTGTTGATGGGTTTTTTTTTCTGTCATTTTAAAAAAACTGCATTCATCTCTTTTAACCCTAAGGTTATAAAATCCCTGTGCTTGAAAACCTCGGCGCGACTCTGGATCAGTTCGACACCATTGACTTCTCTGATAATGAAGTCAGAAAACTGGATGGCTTCCCCTTGCTGAAAAGACTGAAGACGTTGCTCATGAACAACAACAGGATCTGGTGAGTGACCGTCTGTCCTTTCTCATTCCATCAGTTTACTGTGTAAAATATCTGTTCAGCCAAAGTTGGACATTTTCTTGAAGATTTTCTCAGGTTTGGAAATATGTTCTCAAATAAAAATGTCTTGTATTTTTTATCAGTGCATTTTTAAGAATGAATCCCCACATACTTAAAGGCACCGATCCAAAATGTCCCTTTTGTTGCTGTGAGGGAAAGCCATGGCAGAGATTTGATCAGACATCACTAATCTATAGTGAACTCTACTGATACTGCTTACAAATGATTGTTCATGACCTCTAAGGGTGTGATGGGAGATTGCACATCACTGGTGAGTGTGTTGGTGTCTGATAAAACTTGTTTTATCTCAGCAGCACAGCCTATCGATACATTGATGATAATAATAAATAATCTGGGGACTTTATATTCCTCTGTACAAGCTTTCATTTGTTGGTTGTTTGAATTTACTTGGAAATGCTGGTCTTAAGATAATCCTGCATGATGGTGACATTATTCTGTATTGCTCCAGTCGTGTAGGTGAGAATCTGGAGCAGTCTCTGCCGAGTCTGAAAGAACTGGTTCTAACTAACAACAACATCCAGGAGCTGGTGAGTACCTTTTAGCAGCAGAACCACATCGATATTTTACGCACACTGTTCCTGGTACCTGACACATCAGGAACCTCAAGTTAGAATTTTATTCTAAGTCTTTGGATTGTGTCTACTGTTATTTGAATACAGCTGCTTTCCCATAAAAGTCATTCTCATTTCCATGTGTATCTGTATCGGGCAACAAATCCATCCAACTCACAGGTTGACCTACACGTTATGACTTTACCCAACCCACAGATATCAAAAGCAAACATGAACTCTCCTAATTATTGATTGGAAAAGGTAGATTGTGGAAGATGAGATACCTGGATTTAAATCAGTGAAAGTGCAAGGGATAAACTGAGTAAAGGGAAGCCCCTTTTCCAGCCATGTCACTTTCTTGCATCCAATCAAAATGACATGATAGTGCTGCTCCACAGCTCCCCTGCTTGAGCAGGCACCATGTCGACAGTGTCCTCACCATGGCAGGCCCAGAGTCGGGCCAGAGTCACTCCCTCCGGCCCATTTCCTGCCTCCTCTTAAAGGAAATGTTAGGGATGAAATGAAAAACAAGTTCTTTAGGTTGTACTCTTATTCTGGAGATAGTATAGCCTCGCATATTTAAGTAACATCCTCCGCGTAGAGCTCAGTGTGATACAGCCAGAAGTTTCAAATGGGTAACGGTCCACAGTTACAAAGTGTCTTTTAAGCTTTGTTAGCTTCTGCATAATGCTTGAGAATATGTTACTAAGTAACCATATATATATAGAGTTTTGTGTGGTGGTACTGCTCCTCATCTGACAAAAGGCCGTTATTTGTATTGATAACGGCTCCACTAATGTAGTGCAGTTAAATTCTCACAGTGGAACACTGACTGTTCTTCATGCTTTCCCAGCTTTCATCCTCCGCTGCTGCCTATACAGACTACTGTGTTACACCTCACTATTTGTACTGTTAAAGTTTGCACACATTTTACTGATGATCGGCCTCTGTATGTTTGACTGAATGCCATCGTTTAACTGTTTCATGAAGTCATTCATCTACAAACGTATATCATTTGTGCAAAGCGCTTAAGATTACATTAAAAGTTCAGATATTTATTGTTACTCAGCACTTTGAGGAAGCTAAAATCTCAAGTCAAAGGCATTTTCTTTACCCTGAACATGTTTTGAAACCCTCTCTGTTGATATCATACAGTTGTTGAAAGGTTGAATTCTCACAGATGTTTTAAGTCAAATCATGACACAGTCAGCCCCTCGACCTGACTGTCATCTGTCTGCAGAGATCACCTAACGTGAAAAAAACAGGTTAACCAACAGCCCAACATCCCTCCCATGGTGAAGAAAACCTTTTCTGTGCCCGTTTCCGGGTGGACCTTTCTGTTTGAATTCTTTGTCACATAACAGAAAGCTACATGTGAAGCAGAAGCTGCAGCTAAAAGCCTTCTTTACAAATAGGGTAGCACAACTACTTAGAATGTCAGTGTTACTGATGGAGACGACCAAAGAGTTTTCACCTTTTCACAGGCATATTTTCTGAGTCGAACATTTCTGTCCAATTTTTTTTTTAGCTGTAAATGGTATTTAAAGTGTGCCCATATAACAAGCTTCATTGCAGAAGTTCATGGTTTGAACAAGCCAAAGAACCCCATTATCCACAAAGAGCAAAGATGCGACTGTGAGGTTCCCAAACCTGATGCCCTCTCCCAGACTACACCCTGTCCATGAAAATCCCAAACAGGATTGGTACACCCCGTAGTGCACTTTCCCATGGAAGCTGAAGAGTGTGAGCACACTCTGGTCCCCTTCCTTTAAAATTGGGAACCACCACCCCGGTCTATCACTCAACAGGTGTTGTCCCAGACCTAAAGGGACATTGAAAAGGCGTGTCAGCCACAACAGCCCCATAATGTCCAGAGACTTTATTGTCTCAGGGCAAATCTAGACCACCCCTGACGCTTACCTCTGGGAAGCTTTTTAAACACCTTTGCTGGCAGGTCTGAGGCGATTCTCAAAGTGTTTGTTCCACTGCTCAACCATATGGCTCAGCAGTTTCCATCCAGGTTTAGCACAACCTGGGACAGACCCTGCTTTACCTTTCTGAGTTGCTGAATGGTTTGTCAGAACATCCTTGAGGCCAGCCATAAGTCCTTCTCCATGGCCATACCGAATTCTTCCCTTGCCCAAGTTTTAGCTTCAGCTAATCTACCAACGCTGCAGTCTATTTGGCCACTCGGCACCTGTCAAGCTGTTTCAGCTGAACCCCGGGACCACCAAGCCAGAACGGCTTCCCATTCAGGCACAACGGGCACCAACCTCCTTAAGGCCACAGCTCCTGGAAGCCGGATCCGCAATAGAAGTCCTGAACATGGTCCATTCAGATGCCTTGTCTCCAACCGCCCCCGGTAGATTCCCAGTTAACTCTCACTTACCCGTCTGGGCTTCAGAGGTCTATCCCGCAATCTTCCCACCGATGGCTATAACTCGCCATCAGGGGGTGATAAGTTGACAGCTATGCCCCTCTCTTCACCAAGACCTTTGGCTAAGGTGACCTGGTCCCAGCTACACTTATAAACCCCCTTATGCTTGAACATGGTGTTTGTAATGGACAATCCAGGATGAGCACAGAAGTCCAAAAACAAAACCCATCGCACCAGGTGACACCCGCTCCAGGACCCCACCCAGAGACTCCAAGAAGACCGGCTAATCTGAGCTGCTGTGAGACTGTGACCCGAAGCTATAGCGAGGGGACCCTCTCACTCACTAGGGAGAACTCCAACTGGGGGGGTTGTGAGTATCCCTACACCTGCTCAAGGAGTATGAGAGAGTCCAGCCCCTCCAAGATTCTGGTTCCAGAACACACGCTGTGTGTGGAGTTGAGTCCAACTCTATCTAGTTGGTATTGCTCCACCTCACACACCAGCTCAGGGTCTTACCCCGCAAGTGAGGTGGCGTTCCACGAGCCAGTTTGCAACACTGGGAGTTGGCACAGACCCCGGACATTGCACTCAACTTGAAATTCCTCCCTGTGAGTGGTGAACCCGTGTGAAACTTTGGTGGATTTAGTTGTAACCATGTTAACTCCAGACTCTTAGTTAAGAGTTTAGAGTTTTCATCTCCCTGAGATTGTCCACAGCTCCAGCAGGAGATTTGTTTGCAGAAAACAAGTCTTGTTCAACTAAAATTTATTAAGATTGTAAGTGTCATTGTTGCTTCTTTTCTTTTTTTCTTTTTTTTTTTATGAAATATTGTAATAGATTAAATTTCACAGCGAGTGAACTAGTACTTTGCATCTTGTAGTGTAGCCTCTGTATTTCTGTTTATTAAGCTTTTTGTGGATAGTAGTCTCTGACAAAGACACACCTGCCTTCTGGAGACGGTTTCGGATCTTTTGGACGGGCCTTTAAAGATTTTTCTTTACCATTGTGAGGATTCTCTTTTTATCAGCAGTGGAGATCTTACCACATCCTACCAGTCCCTTTGCGGTTACAGAGCTTGCCAGTGCATTCTTTCTTCTTAACTATATTCCAGGCAGTTGATTTTAGAAATCTTAAGGTTTGACTGATTTCTCTAATGGTTGTTCAGCCTCATAATCACTTCCTTCCTTCCTTGCTAACTTCATTGGCACAGCTTTTCTGCTATTGTTGGACATTGGCAACTACAGACTCCAAATTGTAGAAGCAGGCCGAGGTATCTTATCCCTGCACTAATGAAGCAAGGAAACACCTGAATATTCACAAACACCCAGGAAGCAAACTGTCCCGAACATTATTCAATTCATTTTTATTTATATAGCACCAAATACAACAAATGTCATCTCAAGGCACTTAGGCACTGTATGTTCGAAGGACTGGCCTCATCTCAAAGTTTAGTTACAGGAAGGCACAAAAGTGTAAATCCCACATTTCACTCATGTTCAGTTGCCACCAGATTAATCTAAAACAGTGCATGTGTGAAAGGGGCTTAACACACTTCCAAATACAGGCAGAAAATTTGAGTTGGATCCCTGAAGATATGTACGTATGCAGAACTACAGCCCCACCCAAACCTAAGTCTTAAGGCTGATTTATGCCTCTTTTAACTGCCCTTGCGCTTGCGCTTGTGTTAATGGCTCGAGACGTTTATGCTTCATTTTGCTTTGTCGGCGGTTGCGTGTGCTGCGTGGCGATTCGCCGCCAGGACAGTAGGTGGAGCAGCGGGTTTTTTCAATGACAAGCCTACTACGATGAAAGGAAATTCACCGCCAGGACCTCTTCGGCAAGTCTCTCTTCGACTGGATTAATGCTTCTTCTTCTTCTTCTTCTTCGCTTTCTACCTTGGCGTTTGAAAACAGCGGTCTTTTATTAGGGGATGAAACCGGAAGATGAACACGCCGCCGGATGTGATGTAGATAGTGGCTTGCACTCGCGTCTTGCGTGAAGTTTAGAAAATTGAGGTGACGCACGCAAAGGGGGGGGGGCTTGCAACCGCACAAGGCTTGAGTTGTGTCTTGCATCACCGACCATAAATCAGGCTTTACGAGCATTCAACCAGCGCATTGGAGTTGTGTGCGGCCCCCAAAAGAAGCTAACATCGGCAGCCTCCATAGTTGTAGTGGACCAAGCTGATGTTTGTTTAAAGCAACGCTAAAGGACTAACAACGGCATCAACATAAGTAGCAGCAAAACAAAAAAGCTGTGCTTATCACCAGCACGCCAGGACCATGGGGAGAAATGATGCACCAGCTGGGTACAATACTACAAGGGGTTATTTAGTCTGTTTTTCATCATGTATTGTACATCTTTTTATTTCTGCTAACTTCCTATCAACCATTTCAATTCAGTTCAGTTTTATTTCTTTAGTGCTAAATTACAACAAATGCCATCCCGCAGCACTTCAAAGATGC
Source organism: Odontesthes bonariensis (assembly GCF_027942865.1). Lineage (NCBI taxonomy): Eukaryota > Metazoa > Chordata > Actinopteri > Atheriniformes > Atherinopsidae > Odontesthes > Odontesthes bonariensis. The sequence continues at coordinate 2,402,484 of NC_134506.1, forward strand.
AGTCCCAATTCATTGTAATAAAATCGGAATTCAATCGAATTCAATTCATTAAATTCCAAATGAGTCTAATTCATACAGAGCCAATAATTATTATTATTGTGCACGGTGCATGGATCCTGGGAGCTCCCCCAGCAGTCTGGGCCTATAGCAGCTTAACTATGGGATGTTTCAGGGTCACCTGAGCCATCCCTAACTATAAGCTTTATCAGAAAGGAAAGTTTTAAGCCTGATCTTAAATGAAACCTTTTGTTTTTTGTTCTTTAAAATTGTGTGGTTTCGTATCTGTCTTTATTTCCTGTAGGGTGACCTGGACCCACTGGCCTCAGTGAAAACATTAACCCTTCTCAGGTATCACTCAAAAACACTCTTGCACTCCTTTGAATGGTGTTCATACATGTCTGTAATAACTACTGAAATTGCAGCTTGTTAAGGAATCCAGTGACGAACAAGAAGCATTACAGGCTCTATGTCATCAACAAAGTTCCACAGATCCGTGTGCTCGATTTTCAGAAAGTAAAACTCAAGGTAAGTTGTGACAAATCAAAAAGTCAAAATTAAAGAGGCTTGCAAAAGTGTTCAACCCCTTGGCATTTATCTATATTTGTTGCCTTACAACCTGGAATTTAAATGGATATTTGGGGATTTTTATCATTCAATTTACACAATAAGCTAACAATGTTGAACATGCACTCATCTTGCTGATGTTAATTTCCCTGTATTTAGCACCATATATCATTCCTTCAATTCTGACCTGATTCCCAGTCCTTGTTTCACCACAGCATGATTCTGCCACCACCATGCTTCATGGCGAGGAGAGTACCAAACATAACGTTTTCTTTTATGCCCTGAAAGTTGAACTTTAGTCTGATCTGGCAAGAGTACCTCCTTCCATGTTTGGGGAGTCTCTTACATGCCTTCTCTGTAAGCAATGGCTTTTTTTCAGGCCTTTCTTCAGGCCACTATACGCTGTACTCTGCTCTGTACACTGCGCGTTGTACACTGTGCTCTGTACACTGCGCGCTGTGCGCTGTATGCTGTACACTGTGCGCTGTATGCTGTACACTCTGCGCTGTACGCTCTGCGCTGTACGCTCTGCGCTGTACGCTCTGCGCTGTACGCTCTGCGCTGTACGCTCTGCTCTGTACGCTCTGCTCTGTACGCTCTGCTCTGTACGCTCTGCTCTGTACGCTCTGCGCTGTACGCTCTGCTCTGTACGCTCTGCTCTGTACGCTCTGCACGCTCTGCTCTGTACGCTCTGCGCTGTACGCTCTGCTCTGTACGCTCTGCGCTGTACGCTCTGCGCTGTACGCTCTGCGCTGTACGCTCTGCTCTGTACGCTCTGCTCTGTACGCTCTGCGCTGTACGCTCTGCTCTGTACGCTCTGCTCTGTACGCTCTGCGCTGTACGCTCTGCTCTGTACGCTCTGCGCTGTACGCTCTGCTCTGTACGCTCTGCTCTGTACGCTCTGCTCTGTACGCTCTGCGCTGTACGCTCTGCGCTGTACGCTCTGCTCTGTACGCTCTGCTCTGTACGCTCTGCGCTGTACGCTCTGCTCTGTACGCTCTGCTCTGTACGCTCTGCGCTGTACGCTCTGCGCTGTACGCTCTGCTCTGTACGCTCTGCTCTGTACGCTCTGTACGCTCTGCTCTGTACGCTCTGCTCTGTACGCTCTGCTCTGTACGCTCTGCGCTGTACACTGTGCGCTGTACGCTCTGCTCTGTACGCTCTGCGCTGTACGCTCTGCTCTGTACGCTCTGCGCTGTACATTGTGCGCTGTACACTCTTATTTATTGTGACTTCTCAAGGAAACTGGTAGCACCAGATCTTTTTATGGCTTTTAGTTTTAAATGCGTTTTCCTCTTTACTTCTCTAATTTTGTCTACTGTTGGTCCATCACATTAAAGTCCAAGTGACAAGACAATGAAATTGGAGGTTGTAAACCAACCCCCCCCCAAAAAAAAAATGACAAGGGATGGTGAATACTTTTGCATGTCACTGTATAGTAAGTGTTTCTTCAAGCTTAACTTTACACTTTAACTGTGTAATGCTGTTCTAGGAACGCCAGGAGGCAGAGAAGATGTTCAAAGGCAAACGAGGTGCTCAGCTTGCACAGGATATTGCCAGGCGAACAAAAACGTAAGATTTAAGTGTGTGCTACACAGCAGGTTTTCAGAATAACTCGATCCAGCTTCATGAAAAGGGTTAAACACTACCATTAAATTTACCAGCAGCAGTGTACAGTACATCTGTATACTATGCAAAAGTGTTGATCCAGCCCTCGTTTCTCTCCGTTTCCTTCCAAGTAGCCGGACTTAAGATCAGATTTATTCTCATGCACACAGTCATACACACAAAATGTGACAAGGAGGTGGACTGACCCCTCCTGTCAGTTTCACCAATCTTTTTGAGTGGCGAGAGTGGGAATGGAACCACCAACCTTCCGGTTGTTGGACGACCCACTATAACCACTGAGCCGGCCCGCTGAGCCATGGCTGCCCCTTCGCTGGAACCTTTAAAGTGTCCTGATCAGCAGTTCTGCAGCTTCCTGAAGCTCTGAGTTTCTCTTTGGACATTTTCTGCTTCTTCCCTCATCTTCAGTCCAGTCCTTGTACCTGAGCATCTCAGAGGAATGTGTTTTTTCTTCGTTAAGCCACTTAACTCTGAGCTATGAACCATTCAGGCAGGAAAAAGGCTCCTAACTCAAGGGATGAACCAGTGTTGTCCAACTTAGCAAAGAAGCCATTTTAAACTGGATCTTTAGGCACTTTGTTCCCAGCAGCCTGTCACAGAGACACATCATTTGTTCCCATTTCTTTAGCTGCATGTGTGAAAAACAGCAAAGATAACACAGTGTGACAGACAGAAAACAGGATTTCTGCAGCAACAAGGTGATTCCCAAAGAGCTGTTAGCTGAAAACTTGGCATATCTCAGCATGGTGTGCAGTGTGTCCTTAAAACATTTGAGGAAACTGGACAAGTGGAGGACAAAAGAAGAAGTGTCAGGCCTAAAGAACTATCTACAGCAGATGAACAGCATCTGAAAGTGATGTACTTAAGAAAGAGGAAAAAATCCAGCAAAGACCTGACACAGGAGCTGAGAGATGCATCTGGACCTTCAGCTGATCCATCTGCTGTTGGCCCAAGCCTCATCAGAAATGGGCTCCATGGAAGGGTGGCTGTCAAGAAGCCGTTCTTAAGGAAGGGAAACAGGGAGAAAAGGCTGAGCTGTGCCAAAGGACACAAGAAGTGGGCTGAAAATCAGTGGCAGCAGGTCTGATGGAGGGATGAATCCTCCCCAGAGCCCGGAGCTCAACATTACTGAAGCAGTGTGGGATCATGTTGGCAGAGAACGGAACAAAAGGCAGCCCACATCCAAAGAAGAGCTTTGGGATGTCCTTCAAGAAGCCTGGAGAACTATTCCTGAAGACTCCTTAAAGAAAGGACAGAAAGCTGTCTGAGAGGGTTCAGGCTGTGCTGGAGGAGAAAGCAGCTCAGAGCAGATGTTCACTTTAAAGCTGCTCAGAACTGAACTAACTGTTATGTCATATATTCCATTTTACGTTTCAATAAATCACTGCACCCACTTCTTGTTTTCATGGAAATGTGAAGATGAATTGGGGCTGGATCAAGACATTTGCACTGGATAATGAGGACAAATATGTTGCGTCTGCTTTATTTATTTACTTTATTTGATCTTTTTGGTGCATATGACACAACCATACGCAGTCTTTAAATTCTAAGTATGTGGAAATATATTATACCCCATGTAAGAGTGAGTCTGAACAAAAAGAGGGACCCTTCATTAGTGCAGGTAATACATGAAGTGGAAGGATGAGCCTGATGTTTAGGGCTGATGTGTTCGGCCAGGGTATCTGTTCATTTCATGTTGGAAAGAGGACAAATGTTCATGTCTGAGTGGTGTCTAAGTAGTGTGTTGTTTTCAGGTTTACTCCTGGAGTGGCAGCGCAGCCTGAGAAGAGAAGGGCGGGGGCATCTCAAGCAGATGTGGAAGCCATCAAGGTAAACTTGTCATTTCTTCTGGGATTATTTGACAGTTAATTGTAAAGATGAGTAGATGTTACGCAACGTTCTGAGGCAGAGGAGAACTGCGGACAGTGTAGTTGCAACACTTGGCCAGCCATTCAGCTAGCATGTCAAAATGCTGGCGCTGGTGTTGAACTCTGATTTTCTTCCCTCCGTCTCATCATTGAACTGAAGCAAAATAAAACCATTTTTCCCTCCAACTACTGTGGTCTGCTGCTGAAGAGCATACATGGAACTCTGATGTTGCTGAAACTACATGAACCTATAATGATAATATAACCCCAGTAAAGGTGAAGCTCTTATTTATTGAATTTCTTGTGATTATTTCAGAATGCCATCAGTAGTGCTACATCGCTGGCTGAGGTGGAGAGGCTGAAAGGCATGCTGCAGGCTGGACAGATCCCAGGCCGAGATCTTAGACAAGGTGAGTGCTAACCACACACATTTGACCATAAACATTCGGCACATTGAGTGGTTTGAAAACTGTATTCTGAAGCTGTAATACCTTCAGCCAAATACAGAACCAATTCAGTTGTAGTTTTTAACCTCCCTTCATAATACAGACCAAATTACCAGTGAACGGGTCCCACTAACTAACCCATACCGTGTTACTTCCTGTTCAAACCTGGCATTCCACCAGTCTATCACACTGTTCCACAGCTCCGCCCTTACATTTCCACAAGTGATACGGGGCTTTTTAGCATTTCTCCAGTTGAGGTTGAGGTAAATCGCTCCTATGCGATGACATTGAAACACTGCAAACTGTTCCTCAGCAGTTACAGCCACATGGGGCCATGTTCTCTGAAGTCATTTCAAATCTGCGGTTCACTGTTGTTTTGGGATGAAATGCAACACGCATGGTTTGAATATTCCTTCTGTGTGCATTGATCACATAGACTGTGCAGAATTGAGGAATAAAGTATGTTTATTAGAAGAGAATATAGAGGTAGAGGTGAGATCTGTTGCTATGATCCCTCCCAAAAGATAAGCCCACCTTTCTGAGCTAAAAGCCTCTCACAAACTCAGCTCTGCTGCAGTGTGAAACATGAACCTGCCAGACTGAACACAACTGTAGCATGCGCTGTGATACCGCATAAAATGATCGGATTACCCGCAAATGGCTGTAATCACTGTGGTTGATGCATGCATGTGCAGCTACCGCTTCCGATCGAATTCCATATCCCAGTTCTGTATGTGAAGAAACTTTATGTTTCCAAGGCCAAACTCTAGTCCCATATGTGTCCCATTTGGCCAGCCTGAATCCACACCGATCAATATCAAACTAATCCATAATTCAGCGTTTTCATCAGCTGTTTCATCTGACCTGCCTTGATTTAGGAAGTCCCGTAATTTAACCTGTGATTAAAGACTTATGGCGTGTTTCCACTATGCAGTCCGGTACGGGTCGGAACGGTTCGCTTATTTCAGTGTCCCCACTACCACCAAAGCGTACCGGTCCCATGTCTGTAGCCCTTCTGCTTGGGGTACCCAGCACACAGGACAGGTTCCAGGCTCTGCTCTCCGGTGTTGGTGAGGAGGCTGTGCAGCGGGAGCTCGATGGCGTACAAAGGGTCCCCTTTGTACAGTGGGAACGCAAGCTGACCCCAAAGCCAAAGGGGGGGGGGGGGGGGGGGTTAAAAAATAAAAATTCTTCGAAATAATTCCTTTGTTAATAATTGCTCACACAGAACTTTATTGTATTAACCCATAAGAGCCCAGACCCATTTCTACTTAAATGAAAATTAAAGGGGTTATAACAGACTAAATAGACCACATAGAACCCATTTCAGAATTTTTTTCCAGAATACCACCCCCCACTGTCAGAGATCTGTAATGTGACATATATGTCACATTGGGACTTAAGAACCTGGATAATTTCTCCATCACGGAAAATTATGGGGGACGTAAGGATGGGTGACACCTGTGTCACGGTGGGTGACACAGGTGCGGCTTATCTGCAGATTTTCACATCTTCATTGTAAACAAATGAATAACATAGCTAATTACACTGGTGGGACTGTTCAGCTGTTTCAGACTGATACCTCCGGTTCAGGCTGCTCCTCATCCTCAACACGCACGTCTCTTTTTCAATCGCGGAAAATATTTTTCAATACTCATCTGGATTGAAGCAGCAAACATTCAGTGTAAGAGTTTAAAAAACCTACTTTATTTGATTCACAGCTGCTAGTGTTTAGACCTCGACAACCCAACTACATTTTTTATTTATTTATTTTTACGACAAACTTGTGACTAGTTAACTTTATAAAGAAGGCGTAATCGCTTGTTTGCTATGGGTCGGGTCGGGACAACATTGTATTCAAAATATAAAATATTTTATAGGACTTTTTAATGTGTGATTTTATAAAGGTGCACGTGATACCAACCTTTCGTGAATTTCGCCAGCCGTCTTCTTTCGGTTGAACCAGAGCTATAGAGCTAATCTAACGCGACGCTGAAGCTAGCAAGCTTCCAGCTTCCAGGGAAGCACGGAGGGGAGGGGCTGTGTGTGTGTGTAGGCTGACAGAGAGACTGAGGGAGAGCAGCAAGGAAATGCAGCTGAAAGAATAAGAGTATTTTTTTAAATAGCGTTAAAAAAAAATAATAATAACGAAACGCAATATGTGGCGGCCGGTGTTTAATCTGTGGCGCACCGCCACGAATTGGTCTATGTGTGGGAAACACTGCAGTTACTTGCATGAAAGTGCTTAATTCTTACCTGTGCAGCAGGCAATAAAATGGTTAAAGGGTTATTGCATGTTGTGCATCTGCTTGTGCACGAGCCTCTCCTCGGGTGTGTGTTGTTTAAAGAGGATTTGTGTGTGCAGCGCTGCAGTTCAGCAGATATCCGGCAACTTTTTGTGCTCGTTTTACCCAATCTGCGAGTGTGATGGTCCATACTGAAAATCCTGTTTATCAGGAACATCTTTAAGGAGAATCGGTGGATAATACCTGAGCAGCTGCGGAACGCTGTGTTGTCACTGCTGGGAGGCATTTCTTCTCTGTGGCTCATGACACCATTACATGCACACAGCCCTGAAGTGTGTTCTTAGGAATCAAATCTCGCTTCATCCCATTTTTACTCAGTCCCCTTGTGACCAAACTACCAAAGACGTTAATCCCAAGTATTAAAGGGGAATTCCTGTATTTTCAACATTAAGCCTCTTTTCTGAGTCGTCTGCAATGTTTTAGAACCCCCCTCACCGCTTTTTTGATGTTTACTGCTGTCTCTGGTATTTGCCTAATTTTGATTCTTCTCAACCTGCTTCAGAACGGCAAGTCATGCGCATGTCCATAAAGGTCCGTAAAAGCACCATAAACGTCGGTTTTCAAAATAATCAACTCACCGTAGTGGTTACTGGTGTGCACTGGTAATCCATATCAAATTTCGTAGCGAAAAGTTGCTTCTGTCGTGTTTTATTTGACATTTTGTAAATCCCATTGAGTTCTGTTGAAGACTGGATGTTCGTCAATAGCGGACATTTTTGTAGTTCTCTCGCACCGGAAATGCAATACACCTAGCAGCATTTCCGGTGCTAGAGAACTACAAAAATGTCCGCTATTGACGAATTTGATATGGATTACCAGTGCACACCAGGAACCACTCCGGTGAGTTGATGATTTTGAAAACGGACGTTTATGGTGCTTTTACGGACCTTTTAAGACATGCGCATGACTTGCCGTTCTGAAGCAGGTTGAGAAGAATCAAAATTAGGCAAATACCAGAGACAGCAGTAAACATCAAAAAAGCGGTGAGGGGGGTTCTAAAACATTGCAGACGACTCAGAAAAGAGGCTTAATGTTGAAAATACAGGAATTCCCCTTTAACCAGGGTCTGAAAGCTTCGTTGGTGTCTGCAAACAATTCCAAAAGCACTGATGAGCTGAGTCCTTCCTGTTACGGGAACATTTAAGGAAGTACAAATGGCAGCGTGCACAGCTGTTATGGAAAGTCTCGTGGGTATAATTTAAAAAATGTGGATTGGGTTTTCCTCTTACTTTGTAACCTCACTGTATTTGCAGCGGTGGATGGATGAATAGATATTATTCTGTTAAATCAGGTCCAACTGGGATGGAGGAGGAAGAAGAGGATGAGGGTAACACTGCAGAGGTGGAGGCGCATATGGAGGAAGGTTATGGAGAAGAGACGAATGACCGGGAACAGGGGGAGGATGATGAAGACATGGATGAAGAGCCACATGAAAATGGCTCCTGAATTTACTGAAAGTCTTTTTTTTTCCTTGTAGAGTTCTTGTGTTGCACATATTTACCAGGCTGTTTTTTTTATTTTGTAAGATTACATACATTAAATTGATTTCTTGTAACCTCGTAGGTGAGACTCGTGTCTTTGTCCACTCTTCAGTAAAGCTGAAGCTTTCCCCATAAGTCTCCAATGTGACCATAGCTACATTCTGCCTCACTCTGTCTTCAGCTCAAACAATATACTCCCACTAAACAAAGAGCTCTTTTCTTTACAGTGGATGAAATCAGTTTCACATCTTTCCCTGCACACAAACTGAATGGTTCTGGCCTTCATTAGATATATAGAAATGTATTACTTTACATATTGTTAAAGAATGAAAATGATGTGCAAGGGCCAGCTGGTGGAGAGGAGTACACTGTGAAAGGGGGATGAAACTTTACATGCTGTAGAATTGCAGACACTAAATCTTTCAATCTGTGGTTCATTCTAGCTAAAGTACAACACACCAACAAAGAAATGTCCTGTTTTCAAACATTAACAAAGATTATTTAGCTGGTCGTGGACTTTGAATGTGAACAATCAAAGCATGGTTTGAACTTGCCTAGAATAAAACTGAAGCGCATGGAGGGTTTGCTTAGTTCTTTGGTAATAGAGGCATTGCTCTCTGCTCATGCAACCTAGTGTTGCATTACAAGTTGGGTTAAAGCACACACATTGGCTTCACTTCACAGGCTTTGTGCACATATCCTTTTTTTGCTTTTGGCAGCAAGGTAAGAAGTATGTTGTGCCACTCAGAGCTACCTAGAGCTGCTTTAATGTCACAACACTATATACGTGCTTTATACATATTACGAATGCAGTCTATAACGTGCCAAATTAGTTTGAAACCAAATGGTATCTTTGAATTGCATACATGATAAGTTTCCAAATATTAAGCTTGTGTTGGGATGTGCTGTGCTACAGATGAATAAAGTATTTTTCTATTTCTTCTATTCGTCATTGTGGTTGGTTTGTGGATTCCGTGGACGGGGAGCACAGATGCTGTGAAAATGTAAATATTTAATTTAATAACTTTTTTTTTACTCATTTCTGGTTCTTCTAAAATACACAAACCCAGTCATAACATAATTCTGTTCATAGACAGGATGGCTTCTCTTTGCTTTCTGTGTAAGTGGCTTGGATTTACTGCTGTTCATTGGTTCAGTGATATGTATGCGCCACAGTACCTATAACTTTTACCAACATAACATGGTGTGATTCATTCATTTTCCAAACCCAATTAATCCAATCCATGGTCGAGGGGGGACTGGACCATATCCCAGCTGCTATCATGCAAATGCCACGGTACACCTGTCCATCACACTGCCACACTGAGACATACACTCACCCCTACAGGTCATTTAGAATCACCAATCGATCTTAAGAATCATTTTAGGAGGAAGCTGACTACTGTGCAACCCATTACAACACAAAGTATCTTACACTTTTTAAATTGTACTTTTACAACCGTTTAGATGGTGTCTAGAAAACTGCACCAAGATATCAAAGACCGTATAAATAATGCTGATTGAGAAATCTGTAAGATGGAGTCTCAGATAGTATAGAAAATGTGTATGAACCCTTGAAAAATTGAGGCAAATACATCAGAGCTGAGTTTCAAAATATTTTGAAATTTAAATCATTGCCCTTGGCCGGGTAGCGCTGAGCATCCCATTAGTTATTATTATTCAAATATTTTTATTGATTTTCACATTATACACTTACACTAGTACTCAGTACCCCAGACCAGAGGGGAACAAAATAGAAAATTAATAATAATAAGTAAATACAAAATCAGGAGAATAAAACAGATAAATCACTCGGTATACATAAAGTAGTTATGCATACACATATATGCATAAACACACATGACTGCATATACAGTTAGATAAACACAAATAAAATAATCAAAATAAAAATAATAAAGGGTAGACTTGGGCTACAGGGAAGGGAGTTCATCGTCAAAATATGATAGAAATGGTTGCCAAACTTTATAATATCTATGAGGAGTCCCCCTGGCTAGTGCTGGGCGGTATGACCAAAAATACATATCACGGTATTTTTTCACGGTATCACGGTTTCACTGTATTTTTTTTTTCATGCATAATTAGGTGCTCACAGCATTTTCTACAGATTGAGAACAGAATTAAAAATTAAAATAAAAATTCTTCAAAATAATTCCTTCGTTAATAATTGGTCACACAGAACTTTATTGTATTAATATTCACATCTTCATTGTATACAAATGAATAACATAGCTAATTGCACTGGTGGGACTGTTCAGCTGTTTCAGACTGATACCTCCGGTTCAGGCTGCTCCTCATCCTCAACACGCACGTCTCTTTTTCAATCGCGGAAAATATTTTTCAATACTCATCTGGATTGAAGCAGCAAACATTCAGTGTAAGAGTTTAAAAAACCTACTTTATTTGATTCACAGGTGCTCGTGTTTAGACCTCGACAACCCAACTACATTTTTTTTTTACGGCAAACTTGCGACTAGTTAACTTTATAAAGAAGGCGTAATCGCTTGTTTGCTATGGGTCGGGTCGGGTCGGGACAACATTGTATTCAAAATATAAAATATTTTTATAGGACTTTTTAATGTGTGATTTTATAAAGTTGCACGCGATACCAACCTTTTGTGAATTTCGCCAGCCGTCTTCTTTCGGTTGAGCTAATCTAACGCGACGCTGAAGCTAGCAAGCTTCCAGCTTCCAGGGAAGCACGGAGGGGAGGGGCTGTGTGTGTGTGTGTGTGAGTGAGTAGGCTATGCGAGAGAGAGACGCGTGACCAGTGTTGCCATAGTTACTTTGAAACAGTAATCCGACTACTGACTACTGATTATTTCTTTAAAAAGTAACTTAGTTAAGTTACTGACTACTTGCTTTCAAAAGTAACTAAGTTAGATTACTTTTAGTTACTTTCAGCCGAGGCTGATCCCCCGCCCCTATAACATGAAAATGACTACCAGTTCTGCCAATACTCACTTTATTGACATGCATTTTAACCGGAACATCAAAAATGACACTGGCATTTGCAAACTTTTTCTTGAAATAGGCTTACATGTTTTTTAAATAAAAAAAAATAAGACAGTCTTTCTTGACTTTACTTAAAATATAAAAAAACCTCTTATGTAAAAAAGTAATACATATTGAACATCCCTTGAACCTGTAGTTGTCTAACATTAGAGCAGCAAGAAGTGGTTTTATGAAACAAAAACAGTATAAAAATATCAAAATACTCTTTCTTCACTTCATTTAACTGAAATACTTATTACAAATTAAATGCTTTTTTGACTTCATTAAATCTAACTTAAATACTTCTTATAAAAAATAAAGTAGCGTTTCTTGACTCAATTTAACATAAACACTTCTTTAAAAAAAAAAAATACAATAGACATTCTTGACTCCATGCATTTAACTCTGATTGCATCTATCTATGAATTACGGTAACACTTAAGTTATATTGAACATGTAGTTGTCCCGCATTAGAGCAGCAAGGAGTGGTTTTACAAAACAAATCAGAACAAAACCCGTATCTGTATTTATGACTTGGCTTTCAGTTGCATTTATGCGAGAAACTGTGGAGTAACCAGTGATTCAGTGACCATCAGTCATTTACTCGCAGCGATGCAGACAAACGGACGGTCAACACGTAACCTGCTGATAATTATTGGCCCAAGCCAGTATGACAGTCAAGTTTTTGATCGAAAAATGTCACGTTTATCCACTCGTTGACCAATAAAAGTTTAAACAAACCTGATTGATCGTCAGACCCGTCGCTTTGCAGAAATGTTTGTATGCTAGTCGCCTACAACTGCAGCTGTTAACTGGATTACCCAAAGCTACACCTGACGAAGTATACATAGATAAACACCCGTACACTCATTCAGATATCATAGAGGATGTAATACAGTACAAAGACGTTAACAAGTCATCTTTGAGTCATCAATTGCGACCAGGTAAGATAAACAGCTAGCTAGCCCTCTCCATAGCACTGCCTGAAACGTATATGTTATAAAGTTAGCACGAATAGCTAAACCTATCAACTATCGTCTGTGACAGGCACTGATGAAAACTGTGGTTTAGATTGGTGTATTTATTTAAAATGATTAGGGAAAGTGAGTAAAATGTAACAAATGATATCGCTGGTGTTTAACATTTTAGTGGGACAGATCAGTTTTACTGGGTAGGTAGATGTAAAATAACGAGTGACTTCAGGCGAACCCCGCTCCCGTCGTGGACACTGATATAACTCATAAGAAAACGAAATTATCCCAAATTATTTCAATACAAATGTATGGTTGTAATAATCGTGAATATATGTTGACAAAAGCCAAATATATGTTCCCCTGAAATGCAGAAATAGTAACGCACGATGTTTTAGATAAGTAACTTCAATCTGACTACTATTTTTGAAATAGTAGTTGCGTTAGACTACTCGTTACTGTAAAAAGTAGTCCGACTACAGTAACGCGTTACTAATTAACGCGTTACCGGCATCACTGCGCGTGACTGACTGAGACGGAGGGAGAGCAGGGAAAGAAAATGCAGCTTAACGAATACGAGTATTTTTAAATAGCGTTAAAAATAGACAGTAAACATGCGTTTTTAGCAGCGCAACACTGAAAAGGGTCCCGTCTCAAACAATGTCGCGTGATACAGCGTTCCCCCCTGTTGTGTAATCAAATACACCGGTATGGCGGTATATTAAAAATTCATATCATAACGAAATTATAAACCGGTATACCGCCCAGCACTACCCCTGGCCCTGCACAGTGGTGTGGTGGTTAGCACTGTCGCCTCACACCAAGAGGGTTCCAGGTTCAACTCCCAGCTGGGGGCTTTATGTGTGGAGTTTGCATGTTCTCCCTGTGTATGCGTGGGTTCTCTCCGGATACTCCGGAACTGTCCAAAAACATGTTAGGTTAATTGGTGTCTCTAAAAAAAAAATTGTCCTTAGGAGTGAGTGTGAGCGTCATCGTGTGTGTGGTTGTGTGGCCCTCTGATGCACTGATGGCCTGTCCATCGGGTGTACCCCGCCTCTCGCCCCAAGGACCGCTGGGATAGGCTCCAGCCCTCCCGCAACCCAACTGACGGATTCAGCGGGTATAGAAAATGGATGGATGGATAGTGCCCCTGGCAGCATATTTAAGTTGTTCAAGTTTGAGATGGGACATCACCCATCTTTTTTTTTCAGCAACAAGGCACTTTGGATCGCCTTGTTGCTGAAAAGTGCTATATAAATAAATTTCACTTCATCACCTCCTCCACCCAACGCCTATGGCGCTATTTCTCTCTACCTTCATATCAATGCATACAGCCACCTAGCGATAGCCGCACCTGTTACGGTGTTTACTGCTCGGAAGCAGGGGACTGCTCGGTTTATACAGCCCGTAGTGATACGAAGGTAGAGAGAAATAGCGCCAAGCGATTGTGAGGTCTGACTTTTTCTGGAGGGACGATTTTGTGATGCAAATGTATTACTCTTTTGAACGCATATTGTTTTGAGAAGCAAAACGCTTTATTTTCGGGACCCTAGCAAACTAGCCGGACTTCCTTCGTCAACACCAAAACGAGGCTGGAACTCTGCTCACAGGACACAGCAGGGGGTAAGAAGATGTTCATAAATGATGTTGCTGGTATGGGATGTCATACAGCTTCATGTCAGAAGAGGCGAACTATCCCTTTAAGTGATATGACGGCAACTCTTTGGATCTTATCATATAACACAGACACCAGACCTCTGTCAATTGGGTCCATGTTCAAACATTTATCTATCCATGTACTCTGAGGGGTTGTCAAAGTGTGTTTTAACATAGCTCCGCACCTGTAGGTACCTAAAGAAATGTGACTGAGGGATGTCGAAGTTTTTCTTTAACCGTTCAAAGGGAATGAGGTGCCCTTCCTTAAAAAGGTCCATTACACATTTAATCCCTCTCCTATGCCACAATTGAAAAGATGGGTCGGTGAGAGTTGGGGCAAAATTGATGTTCACAAGGATAGGGGAAGTGACAAGAGCTTGTTAATGTTTAAAGTGAATCCTAAATTGCGACCTTATCTTCAGGCAGCCAGAAATTATTTGGTTGTTCGTCCAACAACATTTACTTAGTAGTTGAGAACGGATAGGGATAAAGACTGGTATTGCTCGGAACAGAAATAAAAATCTGGGTATGATAGTCATTTTTACTGAGTTGATCCTTCCGGCAAAAGACAGTGGGAGGGTTGACCAACGCTCCATATCTTGTTTGGCCTTGTTAAACACGGTTTTGAAATAGCTGTCAAACAGATCCTTATACTTGTAAGTAACACAAACACCCAGGTAGGTAAAACTATCCTTACTGACAGAGAAGGGAAAGTCCTGGAATGACATCTGGCGTGCTTTGTCGTTTATGGGGAATAAAACACTTTTAGTTAAATTTAACTTATATCCTGAAATTTGCCCGAACTTGGTGATGAGCTCAAGAGCAATTGGTATAGTAGTACATGGGTCTGAGAGAAAGAGAATGAGATTGTCTGCATAGAGTGATACTTTATACAAATGTACTGCCCTTTGCACTCCAACTAGATTAGTGGTCTTCCTTAACATTATGACCAAGGGCTCTAAGGCAATATCAAATATCTGGGGGCTCAAGGGACATCCTTGTCTTGTCCCCCGGGAGAGAAGGAAATAGTCCGATATTATCTTGTCCGTTCTAACAGAGGCTTGAGGCGCAGTATAAAGAATTTTAATCCATGAGCAGAAAGTAGGACCAAAGCCAAACCTCTCTAGCGCGGCAAACAGATAGTTATATTCAATCCTGTCAAACGCTTTTTGGGCATCCAAGGACAGTATTAGCTCTGGCTCAACATTGTTTGGTTGGTATATAACATTGAATACTCGGCGAAGATTGCTTGATAGTTGTCTGCCCTCGCTGAATGCAGCTGTATTCATCAGCGGACCTGTACCACCCGTTAGAGGAGGAGAGGAAAGATTCAGCAGATTGCTGGCACTGAATAAATGGCTTTTATCGGCATGTGCTGACCACTCAGTGCATTTTATTAATAATTTTAATATTTTTGGGAACGCAGGCACCTTTTTAAGGCAAATGGATTTAATTTTAACAAGACAGGGGTGAAACTGTTCTCCTCCAACTTATTTTACTTCCTACGTCATCCATCTGTGCTCGGTGCCAAGACTGAGATAAACCAGGAGTTATCTCATAGAGAGGAACAAACAAAGCCCAGCAGAAACCCTGAGGAGGAACTCCATCTGCCCCCACCCGGGAAGAGCTTCGGAAAGGAGAGACATCAGAGGCAAGAAAAGGGGTCCTTATTTGCCCCCAACCCTCTCGACAGCACCAATGACCAGGACCAGGGACCTTCCCCAGGCCCCCAAAGCCCTGACAGGTCATTGCGCTCCTCACCCTCCCTTTCTCCCTCCTCCCCTCACCTGAAATTCACTGAGCAGATGATGGAGCGGGTCAACGCTGGGCTCAGATCTACCCCCCAGCCCAATCCCTTTTTGCCCCCCATAAACCCCCCACCAGAGCGGCCAAAGGTTCGCCACCGAGCCCCTCCCCTGGCAGAGCAGCCAAAGCAACGAAGCCCAGATGGCTGTCCCTCCACGCAGCCATCATGTTCTGTCTCCGCAGTCTGATGTGTGATGTGTAGAGGGTCCGGCAGTCTGATGTGTGATGTGTAGAGGGTCCGGCAGTCTGATGTGTGATGTGTAGAGGGTCCGGCAGTCTGATATGTAGAGGGTCCGGCAGTCTGATGTGTAGAGGGTCCGGCAGTCTGATGTGAGATGTGTAGAGGGTCCGGCAGTCTGATGTGTGATGTGTAGAGGGTCCGGCAGTCTGATGTGTAGAGGGTCCGGGCTGCGAGGATTATTGCAGCTGTGACTTCTCCCAGGAAAGCTGGGACCCTGTTTATTAGAAGGTTTTAAAATTTCTGTACTTTTAGGTGACAGAAGGAGAAATGTGGCCCAGTCAGAACACAGAGAGTTGCACTCTGAAAGATATTTAAATAAAGTAAACATACCTTGTGTGCCACAGACTGCTCCCAAACACCAGGGGGCAAATAATACCTCTAAAATACTCAAGTTGGCTTTATTAAATGTTAGGTCTTTAGCTGGGAAAAGATTTTTAATTCATGATTTTATCACTGAGCACACCCTGGATCTGATGTTTTTAACTGAAACTTGGTTAGAGCAAAATAACAGAGCTGCTGTTCTCATTGAGTCGACCCTCCTGGTTACAGCTTTATCAGCGAGGCCAGAGTGAGCAGGAGAGGAGGAGGGGGGGCAGTCTTATTTAATGAATCATTTCAATGTAAGCAGTTATCTCCTGGAAGTTTTCAGTCCTTTGAATATGTGGCTGTACAGCTGAAGGCCTCATCCAGAGTCCTGTTTCTGAATGTTTACAGGCCCCCCAAATACTGTGCAGACTTTTCTGATGACCTCAGTGAACTGCTCTCTATGATCTGTGTTGATTTTGACTGTGTAATTATTGTTGGTGATTTTAACATCCATGTGGACAACCCTCAGGACAAAGGGACTAAAGACCTGAGTAACACTCTGGACAACTTTGGGCTGACTCAGCATGTAACAGAGGCCACGCACAATAGGGGGTGCACTCTAGACTTACTGATCTCTGAGGGTCTGAGCATTTCAAAGGTTACTGTGTCTGATGTGGGCCTGTCGGATCATTCCTGTGTTTTCTTTGAGAGTACGATTTCACTGCACACAAATGTCTCAGCAGCAGTGATCTCCAAACGGTGTAGAACTGAAAACAGTGAGATCTTTATCCAGCTCTTCTCTTTAACACCTGCACTGTCCGGGGCTTCAGTCAATGAGCTCGTCAGTAGCTTCAATGCTAAAATGTTAAATGTTATGGATGCTATTGCTCCCATTAAGGTGAAGGTTATCTCTGGAAGGAAGAAGTCTCCATGGCCAAATTCCACACTGGTGAAAAATGGGAAAAGAGAGTGTCGGAAAGCTGAGCGCAGATGGAGAAAAACAAATCTCCAGGTTCATTATAACATCTATAAAGAGAAACTTCACTCTTATCATTTACAACTGAGGAATGCAAGAAAGTCCTACTTCTCTAACATCATCACCAAAAATAGTCCTAATGCTCGGGCCTTATTTGCTACAGTTGACAGGCTGACAAACCCTCCTGTGTTAGTGGCAACTGAACTTCATTCCACCATGGCCCGCAATGACTTTGCCAAATTCTTCACAGACAAAATCCGAAATATTAGACAAGCAGTTGGTCCATCAGCAGCAGGTTCAGCATATGTACCGTCTCCACCGAAAACCCGTTTAAACACCATGACACAGTTCCAACCCATTAACAGCAAAGACCTGGAGGACATCTTACGTCAGCTGAACTCCTCCTCTTGCTGTTTAGACATCCTGCCAACAGCTTTTTTCAAAAGGGTCTCAAAGATTTTGGAGTCAGACCTGTTACTGATGGTGAGCTTGTCTTTAATGTCAGGTGTGTTTCCAGAGCCACTAAAAACAGCTGTAATCAAACCTCTGCTGAAAAAGGACAATATTGACAAGACACAAATGAACAACTACAGGCCTATCTCAAATCTCCCATTTTTAAGTAAGATCATTGAAAAAGCGGTTTTTCAACAGCTTAATTACTTTTTAAAACAAAATAACTGCTATGACACCTTCCAGTCAGGTTTTGGACAGCACCACAGCACTGAGACTGCTCTGACCAAAGTGTTTAATGACATGTCTGAATACAGACGGTGGAAAAATGTCAGTCTTAGTTTTACTAGATCTCAGTGCTGCATTTGATACAGTTGACCACAATATATTACTCAAACGACTGGAAAACTGGGCGGGTCTTTCCGGAACTGTACTAAACTGGTTCAAAACATACTTAGAGAACAGGAAGTACTTTGTGTCAATAGGTAACTTTACATCTGAGCACACCAGAGTCACATGTGGAGTTCCCCAAGGTTCCATCCTGGGACCTCTTCTGTTTAACATCTACATGCTCCCACTGGCACAGATTATAAAAAACAACAGAATAAACTACCATAGCTATGCAGATGACACGCAGTTATATATTACAATGTCACCAGGAGACCGAGGCCCTGAAAAGGCTCTAGGTAAATGCATTGAAGAGATTAATGACTGGATGTGCCACAACTTTCTCCAGCTAAACAAAAACAAAACTGAGGTAACTGTCTTTGGAGCCAAAGAGAAATGATTACAGGTCACCACAGAACTTCAATCTATACACCTAGAAACTACCAACCAGGCCAGAAATCTGGGTGTAGTGATAGACTCAGACCTAAATTTGGAAAAACACATTAAGGCAGTAACAAAGTCAGCCTACTATCACCTTAAGAAAATATCAAGGTTAAAGGATCTGATGTGTCAGCAGGACCTGGAAAAATTCATCTTCAGTGGGCTTGATTACTGTAACAGCATCTTTACAGGTCTACCTAAAAAGTCAGTTAGACAACTGCAGCTTATTCAGAACTCTGCTGCTTGAGTCCTCACTAAGACCAAAAAAGTAGACCCCATCAATCCAGCTCTGAGGTCTTTACACTGGCTGCCTGTCCATCAGAGGATAGACTTTAAAGTTCTGATGCAGCTCTATAAAGCTCTGAATGGTCCAGGACCAAAATACATCAGTGACCTCCTGATCCAGTATGAACCTTCCAGACCCCTCAGGTCATCTGGATCCGGTCTTTTATCAGTTCCCAGAGTCAGAACCAGACATGGAGAAGCTGCATTCAGCTTCTATGCTCCACATGTCTGGAACAAACTCCCAGAAAGCCTCAGATCAGCTGAAACACTCAGTGGATTTAAGTCCAGGGTGAAGACACACCTATTTTCAGCTGCGTTTGAATAAAGCTCAAAACTTAATCACATTTTAACTACTGATTTTATATTGTTCTTATTTCTTTCTTTTTGTTTAAAATTTAAATCATGCTTTTTTATTTCTACTGTTTTAATTTCTCTGTAAAGCACTTTGAATCGCCTTGTAGTTGAATTGTGCTGTACAAATAAACTTGCCTTGCCTTGCCTTACAATAAAACCTGTCTGATCCGAATGGATCAATTTAGGCATCATTTTCTCAAGCCTTCCAGCCAGTACCTTGGTTCGAATTTTATAGTCGCAACCTAATAGGCTGACTGGGCGGTAGGACTCACAAATTATTTGATCTTTATTCTTCTTTAATAATAAAGAGATAGAAGCCTGTGTCATAGTTGAGGGAATACTTTTTTTTTTTTTAATAATTTTTTTGGGGCTTTTTATGCCTTTAATGGAGGGGACAGTTGGAGAGAGACAGGAAGCGGAGAGAGGGGGAAGACATGCAGCAAAGGGCCGTCTGGTGCGGGACTCAAAACGGGGCCATCAGGTCCGGGTGCCTTTGCAGGTTTAATTTTTAAATTGCGCTATTGATCTCAATTTGGGTTATACACCTTTCCAATTCTGATTTATCTGATTCGTCTAAGGAGGGCATTTCCAGTTTACTGAAGAAATTGTTTACCAACTCCCCGTCACCTGCTTCTGAGGTACATAACTTTTCGTAAAAAAGACTTAAATTGAGCATTAATGTCCCTTTGATCAGTAACTATGTTATCTTCCCCATCCTGTATTGCTGATATAAAACCAGCCGTTGCCGACTGTTTAAGTTGATGGCTCAAGAGTTTACTGGCGCGTTCCCCGTATTCATAGAGATTATGACGAGCTTTTAAATAAAGATCTATAGCATTATCAGTTGTCAGAGAATCAAATTCCGTTTGAAGCAAAATTATCTCTCTGTAGAGATTCTCAGAGGGTAATGTTGAGTGTAGTTGATCCACCACTTTAATCCTGTTGATCAACTCTGTAACTCTTTTGGATTTCTTTTTATTTTCACCAGCAGTGTAGGATATCACTTGTCCCCTTACATACACTTTCATGGTTTCCCACAGCGTGCAATAGCTTATCTCAGGAGACTCATTAGTTTCTAGTAATAAGTCTATTTGTGTATTTATGAAATTTTTTATCAGCAAGCAATCTTGAGTTAAGGTGCCATGTACGTTTAGGAAGTATGTTTTCTGGAAACTGAAGCTTCAAAAGTACTGGGCAATGGTCCAAAATGACTATACTGTTGTATTCTGCTTTTTGTAATCATGGGTAGTAATTTTTGGTCTATTAAAAAATAATCAATTCTAGACTAGGTTTGATGTACTGGGGAGAAGAAAGAGAACTGTTTGGATGTTGGGTACTTGACTTCATGGGTCAATGACTCCATAGGCTTGAAGAAAAGTATTAATGCATCTAGCCGATTTGCTAAGTGAAGTGACCTTTGTACTGAAGCGGTCCTGCCTCGGATCCAAAACACAGTTGAAATCTCCCCCCAATATTAAATCATATGAATCCAGACCTGGAAAAAGTGAAAAGAGATTTCTAAAGAAGTCAACATTATCCCAGTTGGGGGCATAAATATTTGCCAGCACCACCGGCCTATTGAACAGTTTCCTTTGAATGATAACATAGCGACCATTTTTCTCCTTTATGATGTCAGACTCTTCAAACAATACATTTTGATGCAGGAGAATGGCTACCCCCTACTTTTGTGCCCGAAATCAGAGTGAAAAACTTGTGTGAATCCTCCTCTGCGGAGTTTTGCTTGGTCCTTACATAACAGGTTAGTTTCCTGCAAATACACTACTTCTGCTTTTAGTGCATGGTGTCGGCCCTGCCTGTACCTTTATCCCACGCCATCAAGTTGACCTTTCACATAGTGCCACTGACTCATCTCTGTGACCCGTTGTTGGTTCCCTGAGCTTAATGATAGAGTGATAGCCAAAGGAAAAAGAAAGAAGTGAAGAAAAAAAGGGGGGGGGTACCTGCACACTCAAAAAACACGCATTCAAAGAACGTCAGGCAACATGTAACTCTAACAATCTTAAACATTTTAAACAAAAACATGAACACGAACACAGCATCGCTTGTCTTTCGCATGGAGACTGCCTGCTCTTCCAGTCACCGTCTTCTCCTAAACTACTTACCATGTGACGTAGAACTTACAATGTAGAGCTTAATTCTTACAGTGTATCTATTAGAGCTGAATATTCTGATAGTATAGTATGTTAAAAGACCTTAACAAAAGTCAACCCAATCATTCTGACACATATTGTCCTTGATGTAGCACAAATTGGTTATTTTTCCACTCATATACAACAATGTCAAAATATTCCAAATAGGAGGGTAAACAGTCCTAAGCACAAGTACCATGAAATAAATTTTTTCCTGTCTAATTGGATCCCCATAATAAGAGACTAAAACTTGCCTCCGTAGTTTCACTCCTCTTTGAGAGTGTGTAAACAGCAAGGAAATTTGAGTCTTTCGAGTAGCGGAATTAAGCAGTCCTGAACGTGACTGCTCTCTTCCACTATTATGTACATATTCAATTGTTGACACTAAGATCGCTTCGGGTGGGAAAAAAAAAAAACACCAGAATTTTTCAAAGAGAAAGAAAACTGTCCTTGATGTGTCTGGCCTTCATTTCCCAGCTTAATTAGACTTGTACTTCAGTTAGTGGCCACTTACGAAGCACGCACATTATGACCCACTTTACAACGAACTCCTTAGCCAGCTTCGGATCCTTGAAACTTGCCTCTTGACCATCCGCTGTGGTTATTCTTAATATCTGCATATCACATCAAAAGCATAGATTTATGCATTAATTATGTGAAAGAGATAAATGTAAGTCAGACAAATTTAGTTTTAATTCAGATTCTTTATTCTTTTAAAGCATAATGCAGTGGGTAGGGAGACTGATAGGGTGCGGGGGGGACGAATGGGGGCCGCAACTCCTGCACCCCAAATTCCGACGTCTATGCTAACTGGAAAACTTTGAGTAGATGGATTTATTCATTAATCAACAAAAAACATAACTGCCATGAATATGACATTAAAGCTGCAGTCTGCAACTCTTTTTCAAGCATAATGCCTGGAACTGTCCGGGGATTCTGAAAGTAGTACATTAAATACCCCAATACAAAAAAAAAAAGAGTTCTCTAGGTCCCCTATATGTCCCGCTAGGTCCCTCCAAAGCCAGCAGGTTTGTTTACAAAATTGCAGACCGGACCGGTAAAAGGTAACCAATCAGGTTTACGAGCTGGGCTCTGCTGCCTGTCAATCACCGATTGTGCACGCGCGATACAAGGTAGGCTCGTCCCCACGCTTATTTATCTGGACTATTGAACTTCATTACGGGCTAGTCTACTTACTGTGTCTACCATGATCGCAAATGACAGGTGAGTTGATGAATTAGGAGTTGTATACGCGCATCTGGCGTGCACGTAGACGTGCACGAGTTCTCATGTGTTTTGATGGGGCGGGACAGGAAGTTGAATAACTTTTTATTTTTCGGTTAAAAAATAAGCATTTCTTGCATTTTGCGACTACGGAGGTCACCGTTTTCAACTTCAAGCGTTCTGATAGATCATGTAAACTCTTAAAATGCCAAAAAGTAGGACTTTACGTATGACAACAACAAATCCTGCAGACTGCAGCTTTAAGATCAGGAGGTGGAGCTGCTGTCACTCTTGTAAATATTTCTAAAGCTCTTAGAGACTATCGCCCCTTTCACACATCAGTTGCACTTCAGTGTAAAAAAGATGTCCTCGTTGAGCCACTACTTTTCCTCTTTTGTAAAGAGTCGTGTCTGGAAGTACTTTGCGTTTGAGGCGGATGATCAGGGATTAATAATAGATTTGCAAAAACCTATATGCAAACGGTGCCAAAGAGCTTTTCAGACGAAAGGAGGAAACACTGCCCCTCAAAGACAGACAGATTTATTCACAGAATTCAGTGAGTGAATTAGCAGCATAGAAGTGCCTTTCTATGTTACAGCTGCTTGCCACGAGTGCTGCTTGCAGCCAATCAATGAGGTGGCGACTATAAAAGCGCCGGTCCTCCCACAGGTTCTTCCTCTGTGTATTGTCACCAGACTCACTTCCGGGTCAAATCATTTGGCCTGACAGGTATGGCTGCCCGATGCTTCATCGTGGTGCTTGTTGTTTTTCTGTGTGCTCATGGTGCTTGTTGTGCCATAGGGTGAGTGCTTAGGTGCTGTTCCCTGCCCCTTTGTATGCTTCTGTGTGGGCTGCATTGGTGAACGCCAGCAGCGGTTTCCGAGCTCTCTCTCGCCCTCCCTCCGTTGTTGTGCGTGTATGTGTGTTACGGCTACAGGTATGTGTTTGTTTTAAACACACACCGCATGCGCTGATCATTTAGTGCTGCTAATAGCGTTTTTCTACAGGGTACTGCAATCGGTCACTGGAGCTGCTGCTGCTTTGCTGGGTGTTTAATTTGCTCAACTTGGCCGCTCCGCTTCTCTGCTGCTCGTCCGTTTTGCCGCTGCCTCGCAGCCACCTTGTCTTTGTCTGCCTGGCCTCCCAGATGATTGAGAAAGGCATAAATGCCTGGAGTTGGTTTTAAGCTTTTCCTTTATAAATTGTTTGTCCTGAGTTTGTAGTTTCTTTTGTTATTTTACTTTTGTTAATTGTGGTTGGTTATTGACTCAGTTTATTACTTTTCAGTTTTGTTTTATTTATTGATGCATTTTCTAATTTTGTCTTTCTTTTGCAGTTGCTGGTGGCCGGTGGTGGCGGTGCTGGTGTCTTGGTGGTGGCCTCCCCTTCCTGTTTTGTTTTGCTGGGTCTGGGAAGCAGGTCTACGTTGGAGTGTGTGTCTGGCACATGGGTGATTTTGGTTGTTTTTCTTTATTTTGGGGTGCCCCTTGTTTGCACTAGCTCTTGTCCACTCACTTGGCCCCAGCATTAATTCGGTTTTACTTTTGTGTGAATGTGATCCCTTTTTAATTAAGCTTTTATAAAGTTGTATTTTAAACCATGAACCTCGTCTCATGCTGCCTGAGTGACTTACCTGTGTGCCTTTAATATAGTGAACTAATTCTCTGGGTGCAATTCCCTTGTTTTCCCTTTAGTTAAGACTAGTTTTATTTAGTTCCTCCCCTTCTTCGCCACATTAACTTTCACTTTGCGGGCAAATTCCCACCCATTGCTCTCCGCTGAACGAACTCCCCATCGCATAGATATGAAACGCACAAGAAGCCTCGGAAACAGAGCTTTGCAAAGAGGATCTGTACATACCGAAATAATCACGTTATGAAGACAACAAACAAACAGAACAAAGTTATGTCTTTGCAAAGTACAGCTGGATAAGCTGCGAAGTCCCCGTCACTACACAACGCCCCGTATATCAAAATAAACAGCAGAACGCACCCTTTCTGAAAGTATTCCTAGTTTCTCTGTGAAAACGCGAGTTATCCGGTTTTGAAATAGATCAAATAATGGCCGTTTCTCAATGCTAAATACGCTAAGTACGTACTTGTGTACTTACAGGTATGGACTTGTCGGAAGTACGGACTTCTGAGTACAGAAGTACGCAAGTACGCTCATTGTGCATTTGGAACTGAAGCGTACTTGATTACGTCAAAGACGTTGCCGCATAAAAAAAATATAAAAAACGTAAACAATTGTTTTTGATTTTTCTGTTCATCGCTGCCCGTGTGTGATTTCAACAGCAAAGAAAAATCAAAACTTCTAGAAAAGATTGAAAATGGACTGAGCTATGCTGGCAGCTGCTGTTGGAGTTCTTTATTTTAAAGCTGAAGAGAAAGCTGAGGCTGAGGAGAGGGAAACGGGCAGTGTTGGGCAAGCTACTTGTAAAATGTAGTGAGCTAAGCTATCAGCTACTCAACCATAAATTAAGCTTCACTACACTAAAGCTACCACCACTAGAAATGTAGTGAGCTAAGCTACAAAAATGTGGGGGAAAGTAGTTCACTACATCAGAAGCTACATTGTACCGACATAATATCAGATTGATTTAAAATAACAGGTATCTTCATTAAATAAAACTTTGGTGAGCTCAGTCTAATCTTAAGTGCTATACAAAGATGGAAATGATCTGTGTTTTTGTCAATAACACTATAAACATAAGGCAAAAATGAAAACATTATCTAAAATGTGTCACTTGACAATAATGGTCATACACAGACTATTAAATGTTTGAATAATGTGTCAAAATTAGGCCTACGTTACGTCACATATTCAGCATGTTGTGCGCCCCCCACCCCGTTGGAACAGGAAAAAAAAAGTTCAGGCTCAGGATTTTTTTTCACTATCACCCCTGAATGTTGCTGATGCTCGTGTAACCAATGTAATGATGTAGTTTTTTTTGTTAATTTCACCATAAATACATTTTTCTCTTGTTCTCATTTTGTTGTTAATTTCAATTGTTTTGTAATATTTTTTATTGGGAGCTTTTATTTTTATTTTGTTTTATTGCGTTACCAGAACTTATTGGTGATGTCACATCCTGTCAATTGCGCTGTCAGTTGGTCTCTGAGATCGCGGAGTAGCTGTGTGTGTGAGAGGCGGCAAAGTGGCTTTAATTTTAATATATTTGTTCCATTACAGAGGTTGTCCTGTTACTTTGTTCTCAACACAACGCAGAGAGGAACACTTTTAGCCAGAGTCGAATCACGCCGGTTACACTCGCAACTGTATGCACGCAGGGTAGCTATGCAATGCATGGGTCCTATGTTAGTACCGGTATGTATGCAGGCGGCACTAGCAGACGAGTGGGAGCAGCTTGCGCATGACGTTCAACAGACATTCACTTTATTGTGTTCAAAACCATGTTGTGATGCTGGTAACTGCTGTTTACCTCAGGCATGACCTGAAATTTTGTAGCTTTTGTGGACGCTACGTCACTACTTGACAAAAAAAATAGCTTAACTACAGGGACGTTACTCGATACATAAAGTAGTGACGCTACGGCCAAGCTACTGGGAAATGTAGTTAAACTAGTAGCTTCGCTACAAGTAGTGACGCTACTGCCCATCACTGGAAACGGGAGCGGCGAGCAGTGTTGGGAGTAACGGCGTTTAAGTATAACGGCGTTACTAACGGCGTTATTTTTCCAGTAACGGAGTAATCTAATTAATTACTTTCCCCATCGTTACAACGCCGTTATCGTTGCTGAGAATATAAAGTGGCGCGTTACTACACTTTGATTGTAGGCTTTCGGCTACTCATCAGCTGCATGTTGCCTGGAGAGAGCAGGGGTGGGGATGATGACACCATTGTAAATGCGATGATGATTGGCTGTGTGGGCGGATGTACGGATGCCCTACTCACGCTGTCTCACTGCACGCGCTAAACACACACAAGACAGCGGCGACGAGCCAGGGAAGTTCACAGGTAGCGTTCTCTAACTGGAAGTACCGGCGCTACTTCTCACCCGTGGAGATAAAAGGCAAGAATGTGTATGTAACATGCACGCTATGCCCAGGGAAAACAACTTTATCCACTTCTGCCTCAAGTAACTCAAATCTAATGAAGCACCTCACATCAACTCTTGCGAATATGAAGCACTTGTTGCTTCTGCAGCTAACCCAAGCCCAGGCCCAAATGCAGCTAGCTAACCCAACCCTAAGCCCAAATGCAGCTAGCTAACCCAAGCCCAGGCCCAAATGCAGCCAGCTAACCCAACCCCAGGCCCAAATGCAGCCAGCTAACCCAACCCCAGGCCCAAATGCAGCCAGCTAACCCAACCCCAGGCCCAAATGCAGCCAGCTAACCCAACCCCAAGCCCAAATGCAGCTAGCTAACCCAAGCTAGGCCCAAATGCAGCCAGCTAACCCAACCCCAAGCCCAAATGCAGCTAGCTAACCCAAGCCCAGGCCCAAATGCAGCCAGCTAACTCAACCCCAAGCCCAAATGCAGCCAGCTAACCCAACCCCAGGCCCAAATGCAGCTAGCTAACCCAACCCCAGGCCCAAATGCAGCTAGCTAACCCAACTCCAGGCCCAAATGCAGCTAGCTAACCCAAGCCCAGGCCCAAATGCAGCTAGCTAACCCAACCCCAGGCCCAAATGCAGCTAGCTAACCCAACCCCAGGCCCAAATGCAGCTAGCGTGAGCCCCAGCGAAGAAGACGGAGCCACTCGAAAACAAACAACACATTTTTCGGGTCAGAATTTATTTATTAATTTATTTCTATGCATCATATGGCAGGCTGCAATCTATTGAGTTCAAATAAATACCGAATGTTCTAAATTACTGTATTTAGTGTTTTTAAATCTTCTATATGGAGAGTATAGGGAAATATTCACTGAGTTTTTTATTTAAATTTTTTCCTTTAGCACAAGTTTCTTGTGTTTACCTTGAATGAATTCAATCAGTTAATATAAACATATTTGATGTTAAAGATGTTATAGAACGTAACAGCGTTATAGAACACAAAAAATAACGCCACAGTTACTGTGCTGAGTAACTAATTACTTTTACAATGTGGTAACTGAGTTACTAACTCAATTACTTTTTGGGAGCAGTAACTAGTAACTGTAACTAATTACTTTTTAAAAGTAACTTGACCAACACTGGCGGCGAGCCAGGACGCGGAGGAGGAGCAGGCTAATGGCATACCTGTCAACTTTTGTCAACTCCTCTGCCATTTTCGCTTGACCCGCACTGCTTTCTGGGATAGCAGGCTGTCTGAAGTCTACACAAGTCACCACAGAAGCAGACTCGATAAAATGGGTGGAGCAAGTACACATCTGGGAATGTGAAGCGTAATTGTCTGGATGCGTACTTTGAATCGGAACAGTACTTGGTCCTTTCGTGATGACGATTCAGAAGAACACGAGAACACAAGTACAGACAAGTACGCATATTGAGAATTCAATTCAATTCAATTAATTTTCATTTATATAGCGCCAAATACAACAAATGTCATCTCAAGGCACTTAGATAATAAAGTCCAATTCAAGCCAATTGGAATTCAATTCATTGTAATCATAATTATTCATAAAATAATCCAATTCGTTCATATAGAGCCAATTCAAAAACAATTTCCTAGCTAAGGAAACCAACAGATTGCACTGAAAACTTTTTGTTTTTCGGTCCAATCTCCCGTCCTGAGCGTGCCTGAGGCGACTGTGGAGAGAAACGACTCCCTTTGAACAGGAAGAAACCTCTGGCAGAACCAGACTCAGGAAGGGTGGCCATCCGCCTCCACCAGCTGGGGTTTGAGACGACAGAAAGGGGGGAGGGGGGGCGGTACTGTAACACCATTCAAAGGATATCTGTTGGAACAGGGAAACACGAGTTAATGACCACAATAATATCACATATACATAAAGAGAGTAAAGTGAGGAAAGGTGTGACAGATGAGGCCCCCCAGCAGTCTAGGCCTATAGCAGCTTAACTATGGGATGTTTCAGGATCACCTGAGCCATCCCTAACTATAAGGAAAAAAGGAAAGTTTTAAGCCTGGTCTTAAAAGTGGAAAGGGTGTCTGCTTCCCGGACATTTACTGGCAGCTTATTCCACAAGAGAGGGGCCTGATAACTGAAGGCTCTGCCTCCCATTCTACTTTTAGAAACTGTGGGAACCTCAAGTAAACCTGCAGTTTGGGAACGAAGTGCTCTGTTAGGAAAATATCTTACAATGAGATCTTTAAGATATGATGGAGCTCGGTCATTAAGAGCTTTATATGTAAGGAGAAGAATCTTAAATTCTATTCTGAATTTAACAGGGAGCCAATGAAGAGAAGCTAAAACTGGAGAAATATGATCTCTCCTGTTAGTTCTCATCAGAACTCTGGCTGCAGCATTTTGGATCAACTGAAGGCTTTTCAGAGAATATGTGGGACAGCCCAATAATAAAGAATTACAGTAGTCCAATCTTGAAGTAACAAATGCATGGAGCAGTTTTTCTGCATCACTCTGAGACAAGATGTTCCTGATTTTAACAATATTACGAAGATGAAAGAAGGCAGTCCTAGAAACCTGTTTTATATGCGAGTCAAATGATAAATTCTGGTCAAAAATAACTCCAAGGTTCCTCACTGTAGAACTAGAAGCCAAGGAAATACCATCTAGAGTAACTATATAGCTAGACAATTTCTCCCTGAAGCGCTCAGGTCCAAAGATAACGACTTCAGTTTTGTCTGAATTTAGAAGCAGACAGTTCTGAGTCATCCAGGTCTTTATGTCTTTAAGACATGTTGTAGTCTGACCAACCTATTGGGTTTCTGGTTTTATAGATAAGTACAACTGGGTATCATCAGCATAGCAATGGAAATTTATGCCATGCTGTCTAATAATATTACCCAATGGAAGCATGTATAAAGTGAAAAGAATCGGTCCAAGTACAGAACCCTGAGGAACTCCATGACTTACTCTGGTGTGTGAGGAAGATTCTTCATTTACAAGAACAAACTGAAATCTATCAGATAAATATGACTTAAACCAGCCTAATGCAGCTCCTTTAATCCCAATAACATGGAAACGGCCAATGTATCTGCTTACATTGCAAAGACTAAAGTTGTGTTCAAAAGATGAGCACAGATCACCTGTGCTGTGAGCTAAAGCTACAGTGCACATGTGCGATAGGCACTAAGCAGATATTTTTTCAAATTACTAAGTCATAGA
Source organism: Odontesthes bonariensis (assembly GCF_027942865.1). Classification (NCBI taxonomy): domain Eukaryota; kingdom Metazoa; phylum Chordata; class Actinopteri; order Atheriniformes; family Atherinopsidae; genus Odontesthes; species Odontesthes bonariensis. Next base: position 2,432,247 of record NC_134506.1, read on the forward strand.
ATATCTCACTATCATGCTTCCGATATTGCCTGATCCCAATTCAAATGGATTAAATGGTAATAGTGGTTATTTTTATTCATTACATGCCTCTGTTCTTTTTTGTAATGTTAATGGTGTATTCTTTTTATTAATTACTTGAAGGCTAAATGCCACTGCCACTGTTGTTTTTTTGTAATGTTTAAATGCTTTTAATAAATTAATATGTTGAAGTACAAGGATTTATTGTTTTTGTTTTTATTTTTTACAGTGGTATCAAATTGGGTATCGAGAATCGTGGAATTTCACTGGTATTGGAATCAACTACTAACCCAGATAGCAAACGGACTCCGGACCGAATCCGTTCCGGATTTAGTGTAGGCTCAGGAATGGATCCGCAAAACGGACCCGGATTGGAGTCCACTTGCACACCGGAACAGATCCAGATCACGGATCCAGGTCGGATCCGCCCCAGAGGAGAGTAGGAGGTCATTGGTGACTTTTAAAAGTGCTGTTTCGGTACTGTGATGGGTTCTGAAGCCAGATTGGAATGTTTCGTACAGGTTATTGGAGAGGAGGTATTGTTTTAATTCTGCTGCGACGGCTCTTTCCAGAATTTTTGAGAGGAATGGGAGGTTGGAGATGGGCCTGAAATTGTTGGGGTCGTCAGGGTCAAGGCCAGGTTTTTTAAGGAGGGGGGTGATGGCAGCAAGTTTAAGAGGAGGGGGGACGGTGCCGGAGGTAAGGGAGGAGTTGATGGTGTCCGTGATGAGTGGGGCGAGGGAGGTGAAACAGGCTTTGACAAGCTCAGAAGGCATGGGGTCCAGAGGGGAGGTGGATGATTTCATGGTGAAGAGTATTTTGGAGAGGTCAGCTGTGGTTATGGGGGAGAAGATGGAAAGCTGGTGGTCGGGGGATGAGGGAAATGGAGGTTCAGAGTTGGGGGTGATGGCAGTGGAGGTGACGAGCTGGTTGTGTATATTATCAATCTTAGAGTGGAAAAATGATAGGAGGTTGTTGCATTTCTCCGGGTTGAATGTGGATGAGATATTGTCCTGGGGTTTGAGGAGTTTGTTTATTGTTGAAAAGAGAGTGCGTGGGTTGGAGGATCCAGAGTGAATGATGCCAGAATAGTAAACAGAGCGGGGTTTGTTAAGTGCAGATTTGTAGAGGTGCATGAGATCTTTGTAGGCGAGGGCGTGAACTGTGAGACCGGTTTTCTTGATTAATCGTTTAACTGTCTAGTTGTTTTTTGAGTTTGTGAAGTTCCGGGGGGGAACCAGGGGGATGAGTGAATGAAAGTGACAGTTTTGGTTTTCAGGGGGGCCAGTTTGTTGAGAGAGGTAGACAGTGTGTTGTTGTAGATGTTGATGAGGTCCATGGGGGTTGGATTGGTAGCAGGGCCGGGGTGGGCCATTTTCTCAGTCCGGGAATTTAATTAAAATACAGGCCACTCTGATATTTATTTACTTGTGGTTGTGTTAAATGATTTGCATGATTTAGTCTACCACCCTACCACCTTATGGTTTTCTTCTCTATGCCAATATTTTACATCACAAATGTCTATCTTGACTAACAGTATTCAATTCAATTCATTTTTATTTATATAGCGCCAAAAACAACAAATGTCATCTCAAGGCACTTAGATAGTAAGTCCAATTCAAGCCAATTGGAATTCAATTAATTAATAATAATCATAATTCATAAAATAATCCAATTCGTTCATATAGAGCCAATTCAAAAACAATTTCCTAGCTAAGAAAACCAACAGATTGCACTGAAAACTTTTTGTTTTTCGGTCCAATCTCCCGGCCTGAGCGGCGTGCCTGAGGCGACTGTGGAGAGAAACGACTCCCTTTTAACAGGAAGAAACCTCTGGCAGAACCAGACTCAGGAAGGGTGGCCATCCGCCTCGACCAGCTGGGGTTTGAGAAGACAGAAAGGGGGGGAGGGCCGCAGCGGCGGCGGCACTGTAACACCATTCAAAGGATATCTGTTGGAACAGGGAAACACGAGTTAATGACCACAATAATATCACATATACATAAAGAGAGTAAAGTGAGGAAAGGTGTGTCAGATGAGGCCCCCCAGCAGTCTAGGCCTATAGCAGCTTAACTATGGGATGTTTCAGGATCACCTGAGCCATCCCTAACTATAAGCTTTATCAAAAAGGAAAGTTTTAAGCTTGGTCTTAAAAGTGGAAAGGGTGTCTGCTTCCCGGACATTTACTGGCAGCTTATTCCACAATAGAGGGGCCTGATAACTGAAGGCTCTGCCTCCCATTCTACTTTTAGAAACTGTGGGAACCTCAAGTAAACCTGCAGTTTGGGAACGAAGTGCTCTGTTAGGAAAATATCTTACAATGAGATCTTTAAGATATGATGGAGCTCGGTCATTAAGAGCTTTATATGTAAGGAGAAGAATCTTAAATTCTATTCTGAATTTAACAGGGAGCCAATGAAGAGAAGCTAAAACTGGAGAAATATGATCTCTCCTGTTAGTTCTCATCAGAACTCTGGCTGCAGCATTTTGGATCAACTGAAGGCTTTTCAGAGAATATGTGGGACAGCCCAATAATAAAGAATTACAGTAGTCCAATCTTGAAGTAACAAATGCATGAATTAGTTTTTCTGCATCACTCTGAGACAAGATGTTCCTGATTTTAACAATATTACGAAGATGAAAGAAGGCAGTCCTAGAAACCTGTTTTATATGCGAGTCAAATGATAAGTTCTGGTCAAAAATAACTCCAAGGTTCCTCACTGTAGAACTAGAAGCCAAGGAAATACCATCTAGAGTAACTATATAAGTATCTTCCTCTACCTGGCCCTTCAGTAGTCGCTCTCCTTGGGATCATCAGTAGCACTGGAAGTGGTCTGCTGATCTGATGCTAGAAAACAATCGATAACAATAAAAAAAAAAAATTTAATAGTAAGTTGATAACCACAGTGTGCGCGCCTCTGTGGAAATGCACGATATGACGGCGAGACGAAATAGGTTACAGTTGCAGAGGAGATAAGCGTGACAGCACATTTGAAACTGTTTGTCAAAAAATGGAAAAATGGAATGTAAAGCAAGTGTTCGGTTCGTTTACACACAGCAAGCACGGGACGTGAACGTGTCTGCATCTGCATTCGTGTTCAGTTCGAAATGGATAGAAATCAACAAGAAAACAGATTCTTCCTTTCACATCAAAGCGTCGTGCCCGCGCGGTGTCCGGATAAGTGCTCATTGCAACTTGAAAATAGAACAGTCTATTCCCTGCACGGGCGTGAGCGGGCTCAGCTCACATTATAATAAATGGGAGGGGAAGGCTTGAAACATGATGCTGATTCCCGCGGATAGAACGCGCGTGCAGACTCTCCAGTAATTAAAAAAGGCAACTAAACACCCCAACGTGCTCGCGCTGCCCCTGCCCTGCCATACTGCCCCTGTCCCTGCGCACGCGAACCATGTACAATATTTGCATACAGCCCTTCTAAATAATTATATTTATTTTAATTGCATGTTTGAGATGCATTTAATAACAAATATCAAACAACAAATGTGATCGCCCCTATTTAATATTGCGTTAGTAACCACATGTGCGCGCCTGTGGGAATGCAGGCTACAGTTGATGAGGAGATAAAGCGTGATAAAGCGTTAAGCAATTGTTCATCAGAACAATGAATCAGATTGTTCATAGGAATACACTTCTAAATCATATAAATTGTGAGATTTTACATATTTAACAACAAAAGCTGTCAGATGACAGTCGAGTTGACATTGCAAACGTTCGCCACGTTATAGCCTATTTGATCAAATTCACAACCAGGCCTATTATCCATATCTCTCAGTAACCTACCAGCTTGTCTTGAGAAGATATCTGTCAATTTGGCACATTTGGCTGCCACCTGTCTTTTTTTGAGCTTAGCCCTCTCTGTTCCACCTGGCCTCTTTCTACCCTCCATCACTGACCGCTCTGTTTCGCGCCATTGTTATTTAAAAGACGAGCCATGGGCCAAACCATCTGAAACATTTGGGAGGAGAGAATTCCCTTACATGGTAGAACCTATTTAATCTGCTGTGATGCAGCAGGCGGCTGCGCTGCAATGGTGAATTTATGCAGACTACAGTTGAATTGATATTAATGCAAGAATAAGATAAGTGACAAAAATTAGTTACAACTATTTTCCCCATGGGCCAAGCAGCCCAGGTCGATGGTTTGGGCCGGGATAGGTCCCGGATAATACCATTGCCAAACCGGCATTGATTGGTAGAGAGGGGGAGGCCGGAGAGAGTGCTAGATATGCAGGTGGAGAGAGCGACTGGGCAGACGGACTTCAGGTTGCGGAAAGTTATTGTACGGTCCTGTTTTGGTTGGGGGGCGGGAATGTCAATAGCGAGTGTGATGGCCAGGTGGTCGGAGATGGAGAAGTCGGTGCTGGAGATGTTGTGGATGTGGAGGCCGGTAGAGCAAACCAAATCTAGGATGTCTCCACCTTTATGGGTGGGGAAATTGATGTGTTGGGTGAAGCTGAAGCAGTTGAGTAGGTCCAGAAAGTCCATGGCATGTTTACAGTCCGGGGAGTCAATGTGGAGGTTGAAATCACCAAGGAGTAAAACAGATGGCGAGATGGAGGACAGTGCAGTGATGAATTCAGAGAGGTCTGATAGGAATAATAGATTGGGCTTGGGGGGGCGGTAGATAATTTGAATTATGAGAGGTTTAGGGCCAGGGAGTTTGAAAGCCAGGTGTTCAAAAGATTTAGCGGCAGGGATGGAGAGTGGATGGGGTTGGACGTCGTGATGGTAGATGGCAGCAATGCCCCCTCCTTTGCCCTTGGAACGTGGGTTGTCCAGGTATGAAAATCCAGCAGGGGTAGTTTGGTTGACTGAAAAGTAATCCAGGGGTTTTTGCCAGGTTTCGTTTAGACAGAGAAGGTCGAGTTGTTTGTCGATGATAAATTCATTGACAATGAGACTTTTATTGTTGAGGGATCTTGTGTTGAAGAGGGCGAGTTTCAGGTACTTTTGTTTTGGAATTGATGGGGCGGAAGTAGGGATAGGGCGGAGGTTACAGGTGTTGGTGTTTGGCCCGTTCTGATGACGTGTGTTGTTGTGATGACACGATGAGGACGTGCGGGAGCCGGCGCGGGAGCCGGCGCGTGAGCTGCGGTCAGACCACAGCGATGGAATCCTGTTTATGGTGGTGGAATTGAAAATAAACTTGCGGCGGGAGCCTCGGTGAATGTAGCGAGGACGGAGAAGAAGTCAGTGTAGTTTTAGTGTGGCGGTGAGTTCGGTGGAAGGGGGTAATTGGGGAATTAGCTGGCGGAGCTGCATGGATGTATAGCGGAGCTCCATGACCGAGGCTGTGAGGAGGCAAAACACTGCTGGAGGTGGATGGTGGCTGTAAAGTGGGAAAAGACAGATGATGGACCAGGACCAACAGCCACAGCGTGGTAGATGGAGAGACTAGCCCGCCTGGGCCCGTCAGGTTGGAGGCCGAAATTAATTCAGGCACAGACAAACGTAAAGCCGGCTAGCTCAGGGAGCCTGCTCGGGTCGGAGGTAGCGGTCCCAGCCAGCCAGGGGCTAACCGCACCGAGACAGATGGAAATCTGCCCGGATCTCTACCCTCAACCGAGCGGCGATGGAAGACGTCTGCTGAATGGGAGCTAGGTATACAGTGAACCCTCATTTTTAGCGGGGGTTACGTTCCAAAAAGAACCCGTCATAGGCGAAATCCGTGAAGTAGTAACCTTTATTTTTTTTACAATTATTATACAATGAAATACTCCATAATACATTGAAACCAAAGAACAAAACCTTTTTACAGGCCCAAGCATTTGTTTAACAAATAAAAGAACTGTATAAACGTTTTGTTTTTTTTACAAATAACTACTGTATTGTAAAATAATCATTTTAATCATCAATACGAACTGAAGGCTTCAAATTGCGGAGATCAGCACCGCCCAACCGCGACCCGAGTCATTGGATTAGAACGGGAGAAAATGAAAAAAAATACAAAGTACAGTAGGACAAATAGTGACTCACGTGTATTTCACTGCTCTTCTGACGCTCTGTAGCGTTTTTTTCTTCTAAAGCCTGCGGTGCAGGTGTGTTTTTTCGAGAGAAGAACATAGTTATCGGTAGTTGTTGTCACTCTTTTTTCTTCTGGGCAAAAAGATTTTTATATACCGACATGCCACCATTGATTATGTTTGAGAACTGTAATGAACGTGTACGTGTACATATTAAACCGCAACGTTATTGACACACAGGTAGAGAAGAAGCGGAGAGACCGTTTAGCCAATCAGAATGCAGAACACAATGCACAATGCAAATCCGTGAAGCAGCGAGACCGTGAAAGGTGAACCGCGTTATAGCGAGGGTTCACTGTAGCTCGGAAAGGAAGGCAGCAGCCCCGGCCTGTAGAGAGGGCCAGTTTAGCCGCACCGGTACAAGTGGAGGTCCGTTCGGGTTTACCTTCAACCAGGTTACGGAGATGGATCCAGAGGTAGAAGTCCTTCAACATCAGTAAGTGACCAAGCTAACGCACTCAGCACCGAGAGGGGTTCTGAAGCAGTAGCCCAGCAACACCGTGTGAGTTTGTTTTGTGAGATCCAGGGAGGTAGGTAGTCTGTAATAATTTCGTAATAGTTAGCTTTGATCAGCCGGTTGAGAAGCAGATTTAAAAAAGTAGGTAGCTACTGGAAGCAGTGACAAAAAAAAAATATATCAAAAAACAAAAAACAGCAGCAAAAGAGAGAGCTTTTAGAGGGAGAAGCGGCAGCCAAAATACGCCAGCGTCCTCTAGTCATGTTTGTTACCATGGCAATGATATGAGTCCGCAACGGGTCCGCTGAACACTGTGTGGAGGCGGGGTGAGCGGTTGATCAGGACGGCGGATCCGCCCCGGAGTCCACTGCTGGGGAGTGCGTACAATGTGCAGATCCGCCTAGAGTTCGCAACGGGTCCGCTGATGAGATATAACACTGTGTGGAGGCGGGGCGAGCGGTTCATCAGGATGGCGGACCTGCCCGGCTCCGCCCTGGAGTCCACTGCTATCTGGGAAATGTCTGGTATCGTGACATCCCTAGTCTTGTCCATGTTCAGGATCAGGTTTTTCACCCTGCACCAGTCCACCAGCTGCTCCACCTCCTCTCTGAAGGCCATGTCATTGTTGGCCCTGATGAGGTCACCACTGTTGTGTCGTCCGCAAACTTCACAATGTAGTTTGTGGCAGACCTGGGGACGCGATCATGTGTTATCAGGTTGAACAGCAGGGGGCTCAGAACACAGCCCTGAGGAGAATCCATGCTGAGAGTGATGGCACTGGAGATGTCCCTACCGACGTGCACTGACTGAGGTCTGTTAGTGATGAAGTCCAGCAACCAGTTGCACGGGGGTGCTGAAGCCCAGGGGTCCAAGTATTTCCACCAGCCGCTGAGGGACGATGGTATTGAATGCTAAACTGAAGTTCAGAAACAGCATCCGCACATGAGTGTTCTCCTCCAGGTGAGCGAGGTTCAGGTGGAGAGCAGAGGAGATGGCGACCTCAGTGGAGCGGTTGGGCTGGTAGGCAAACTGTGGGGGGGGGACATGGAGGTAATGTGATCCTTCACCAATCTCTCGAAGCACTTGATTAGAATGGGCGTGAGTACAACAGCCCGGAAGTCGTTGGGGGACGAGATGGTGGTTTTCTTCGGCACTGGGACGATAGAGGTGGTTTTGAAGCAAGCTGGGACTTTGGCTTGTTCTAGCGAGGTGTTAGAAATGTCCGTTAGAACACAAGCCAGCTGGTCAGCACATTCTTTCAGCACCCGTCCGGGAATGTTGTCTGGACCGGGGGCTTTCTGAGTATTGACTCTCCTCAGAGACCTCCGCATGTCCACGGTGTTGAGGCGAGTGCCTTCTCATCCTGGCGGGGGACAGCTTTCACAGCAGGGGTGCTGTTTAGTGCCTCAAACCTCCCAAAAAAGTTGTTCACACACCGTAGGGGCTATCCTGTAGTTGGTGATAGCCAGAATGCCTTGCCACATGTTCCTGGGGTTAGAGGGGTTGTGAAATGTGAAATGGATTTTCTTACGATGAGCACGCTTTGCCAGTCTGATGGCGTGGTTAAGGTTGGCTCTGGCTGTCCTCAGTGCCTCTGCGTCCCCAGACTTAAAGGCTAAATTCCTAACCTTTAGCATCTGTCGTACTCATTCAGTCATCCAGGGCTTTTGGTTGGCACGGGTGGTGATGTTTTTGATGGTGTTGACGTCCCCTGTGCATTTACTGATATAAGCCGACACAGACATGCCGTACTCATCTACATCAGTGGTGTTGTTTGATGCAGCTGCCTTAAACATGTCCCAGTCTGTGCATTCAAAACAGTCATGCAGTGCCTCCATGGCCCCCACAGACCACACTCTCACCTGCCTCACTGTAGGGGCCTGTATGTTGGAATTAGCATAACAGAAGAGTGATCCGAGGATCCAAGGTGGGGATGGGGGCGCTTCCCTGAATGCCTCCTTGATGTTTGTGTAGACTTTATCCAGGGTGTTCGCTCCCCGAGTCACAAAATTCACATGTTGATGGAACTGTGGGAGGACAGTTTTCGGTTTGGCTACGTAAACACTCCCATGTAGTAGTTACCACGAAGCCGAAAGACACCGGATGATCGTAGGTCCAACAGCTGCTGGCGATCATATACTATGTTTATAGGAACCCTGACTGAAATTAGAGTCCTTAACGGTGTACTTTTTCTATGTTGAAATCCAAAACTGTCCTGAGCTCGCGCAGCCGCAGCCAAACAGGGTGCAGCCATCTTGGAATGTCCTGGGTTATGATATACCTGGGTTATGAGTGTGAGATGCTTTGGATGAAAGTGTCTGCCAAATGCATAAACATAAAAACATTACTAAACACGTTACTTCTTCCCTCAACCTATTCTTTCAGTCCAAATGATCCCAAATGACAATTCACCAACACTTCATGGCTTTAGCTATTTAACAGAGAATCTTTAGCTCCTTTCACACTGAGACCCGCTACCTTAGTGGGTCCAAATTGCCACTTCGACCCGCGTCGAGCAATGTGAACGCTTGCCGTGTTAGGTGACCCATGTCGCCTTAAGGCGAGTTCAGGGGGCGTTGCCTAGTGGCAGAGCGTCACACGAAACACATAAAATGCTGGGCGTGTACAATGACGTAGACACAAGCCATGCGTCGGAGGTAGCGTTAAATACACCTTGAGGACTCGTTTTTGCAATTGTATATGCAGTTCATGGAGATGTTATTTTACGGGGTGTGGATGGTTACAACGTGGGATGCCGCCGAAGAACATATGCGGAGAATACAAGAGCACTTGGTGGAGCACGGTGGTGTGGGAAGAGGAGCGGGTGTGAGCTCCATGCTGCCCTGAATGGCAATGGGGTTGGCAGAGTGGCTTCCTCCCCAGATGGCGTGGCACATGTCGAAATATGGCCAGTCCAATCGCCCTCTGCCACTCCTGCCGTTGTGGTCATTAACCGCATGGAAATTTTTCCTCATGGCCTTTAGTTTGTTGGTCACCTGCGTCTTGCTGCGTGGGAAACCGCGCTCTCCCATCTTTCTCGCCAGCCCTTCCAGCAGAGGTCCATCTTTCACCGTCCCCGACATGTGGCGGTAAATAACGTCCTCTGCTCGGAGGCTGAGGAGCTCGCGGACCTCCTTGTCTCCCCAGTTGGCCATCTTCAAAAATGTCTCGAACTTGATGTAAAACAGAGTGAAACTTGTCCTCACCTGTCGCTGTTGTTCTGAATCAGCTGTCCATTCTGTCTTTTAAACTCCTCACGCCACGCCCACGTCCGACCCGCGTCAATTGCTTTCACACCAAACTCGGCTCGGCAAAAAGACTAGGGTCTGACACGGATCGAAAGACGAGTCGAGTTGACGCGGCAGCCCGGGTCGGCAGTGTGAACGCAACAGCGGACACGCTAAATTCGCGGATTAAACGCGGGTTATTCCTCAGTGTGAAAGGGGCTATAGTGCCATCTGGTAATCAACTTTAGTCAAGTCTATGGTTAGTGAGTTAACAAAGACAACAAAGACAACCAGTTTCTGTGTAACCACAACAAGAGCTGTCTTCACAACCTTGGCACTAAGGGTGCGTTCAGACCGGAATTGTTCGCGCGACGTGATTACATACAAAGTCAATGCAAAGACGCGAATAGATGCGGATTCGAGCCGGCGGCGCGAATGAGGTGAATACCGCCGCGCGAGTGACAAGATGCGAATTCGCGCGAGTTCAGAAAATCCAACTTTGGCGAAATATTCGCGCCACGACAGCCAATCAGCGTTGAGATTCTGGACGACAGTGATGTAGAGACAGATGGACAGGCGCTCCGCAGCTGAAATGGAGTCGTGTCTGGGTCAGTGACATCACCGCCTTCTCCAGGATTTGCGTCTGGATGACGGCCGCTTCCAGCGGTATTGCAGGCTCACCAGGACCCAGTTTGATGACCTGCTCGGGAGGATCGGTTGCCGTGATCTCTCAGCAGGACACCAACTACAGGCGCTCCGCAGCTGAAATGGAGCGCCTGTAGTTGGTGTTGCCGATCGTCCGGTCTGAACGCACCGTTAGACAGTGTTGTATAAAGTACTGAAATCTCACACTCAAGTAAAAGTATAGGTACCCCTCCAAAATATGACTTTGGTAAAAGTCCAAGTCACTGACTGAAATGTTACTTGAGTGAAAGTCTTAAAGTATCCGAAACGTCTTGTACTTAAGTATGAGAATTACTGTAAAAATAGATGTACTTAAGTAATGTAATGAAAAGTATAAGTAAAAAGTAAACAAGGCAAATGCAGTTTGAATGACATTTTTTATATTTTGGTAAACTTTGAAGGTCAAATACACTTAAAATCTACACACAACCAAGTGCAGGCAAAATTTAGACCAGGTTTAGACAGAAAATACAAACTTTGTGAACCTTTAAAGCTGCCGTCGGCAACTTTTTTTTAGTCATATTAGCTTGAACTGTCATGGGATTCTGGTAGTAGAATATTAAATAGGCTGTTTAGGAAAAATCCCGAATTCTGTAGCTCCCTCTGAAGCCTGTAATCGTGCTTGCAAAAATCGAGCGCTCCCGGCTGTTTTTAACCAATCACGTTAGGTTTATTATCTATTATCTGAGCAGAACAGTCACCAACCACGTCTTCCATGCTGAGCGTGAGTCTGACCCCAGCTTGTGTGCGCGCACACTGGTGTGAACTCATGTGCACAACCTCGTCCACAGAGGGGGAGGGACCTGAAAGTTGTATCAGTTCGAATTTTCCGACTTTAGACTTGGAATTTTGAAAACCTGCCGACAGCAGCTTTAAGTTTTTCTTCTTCACGTAAGGTCAGTGCTGAAAATGAGGCGTACATTACACCATTAAGAAAAAAATTAAACAAAAGAGGCTGCTACTGTTATTGCCATCATTATAAACAAAATTTAAAGAAAAAAATAGGAGAAAACTGAAGCTCATCTGGCATCTGAAGAGGGAGTCCAGTTTGAAACCCCTTTTGTAAACCTTTCTAAAAAATAAATAAAATAACTCAGTACAGAAAATGCGGCCAACATCACCAAGAAAAAAAGCTGCTACGATTACTGTACTTCACAAGCTATAGGAGGTGCACACACAACCGGCCATTATACAAAAGAAAAAAAGAATTGGGATGGAACTGCAGCTTATCTGGCATCTGAAGAGGAAGACCTTTTTTGTATAACTATCTTAAAACCTAAAAAAGGGGAGTTTCTGTAAGATAGAATTTCCACGTCTTTTGGCAGGCATAACATGCATGGGGCCAAAACACTGTTGCGTTTTTTTTCTCTCTCTCTTTTTTTTGTAACGAGTAACTAAACCGAACAATGAAAATGTATTGGAGTAAAAGTATGCAATTAAGTTCGGAAATATAGTGAAGTAAAAGTGAAAGTTGTCAAAAAATTTTAAACTAAAGGAAAGTACAAAGTATTCCAAAATATACTTAAGTACAGTAGTGAAGTATTTTTACTTCGTTACTATACAACACTGCCGTTAGATGCCTGTTATGGTCCCCTTGCCCTCTTAGGTGCTGACCCTCCTACCTTATGTCTTTCCTACTCTCTCCTCCCTCTGTTTTGTGTGTCTGTGGGCGTGAGCACCAACTGTGTGTACCCTCCCATAAGCAGGCGTGGCTGCCCCATGCACACCTGATCATCATCATTCATCTACCACAGTATTTAACCTGGACTCTCCTTCCACTCATTGCCTGATTGATAATCTACATTCTATGGTAGTGTGATCAAGGCCTCAAACTTTGGATCTGGTTTTTAACCTAACCTTGCCTGTTTTTTCATGTGTCCGATCCTCCTCTGCCACAGACCCAACTCCGGTGTGCCTGCTAACATTCATGCTGACAAATCCTGCGGTGTTCTCACCTTCAAGCCTCATTAAAAGAAAAGACACTCTTTGCCATATCCCATTGTGTGTGTGTCCTGCTATTGAGTCCTTTTGCAACCACCCCTTGTGACAGAGCTGCCCCTTGCCTCTGACTCTGTTTGTGTTGTTCATGGACTCAAGGCATAGTTGGGGGGAGGAGGATGTCTAGTTTGGGAACTGCGAGGTTGCATTTCTGCTTTTTGCTGATGATGAGCTCAATTAAAGATTCTATTTGTGCATCAATTAGATTCAGATGAAAAAAAATCCCTGCATAGCCTGTGACACTGTATATACTAAGACATTCTATGTGTGAATGTACTGTCAATGTGGCTTGTAGTATAAAGGCGCTGTGAGTTGTCAACTTGACTAGAAAAGCACAATATAAATACAGTCCATTTATCATTTTTTATTTAGTTATATATCAAAGAAACTGAATATTCTTTGATATATTCTGATTCAACTACCAACCATTTTAAGCACACAGACATGAATTTCTGTTGATCTCTTCTCTGTTCAGTATGGCAATGATTGTTCAAAGCAATGAGATATTTGATTTGTCAAAAACATGAATTTTGAATAATTTTGCATCTCATAGATAAATTATTGTTTGTTAAATCATTAATTTGATCATTAATCCAATAAGAACTGCATCTAAATATAAGTCAATTTGTGAGCCTATTATATTTTAAACAAGATATTTGAATTTATGATAATCAATGAGACATCCATTTGATCCATCGATTAATTTGACTGTAACTCTTATCTTTGAAGTAATAGTAATATCATTCCTAACCCTAACCCCATCAATTTACTGTGAATTTTATTTACATGAGAGATAATCTAATAATCTAAAATATATCTTTGATCTTTTCACTTTTGTTTCTTGTTCATAGACATGTCGAAGAATCACTCTTTGATGATATTCTCTTTTATCTATCAAACATTTTGAGAACAAAAATAGTAATTTCTTCCGATCTCTTCTCTGTGCTGTACTAAGCAATGGTCGATGAATTCTATGAGATATTTGGTTTGTCAAAATGAAAATATAACGTAAATAATTTTACGTTAATTAGTTACATCACTGTTTCATATTCATTCTTTAATTTCTTCTGAAGGTTTTTTTTGCATGAGATATAGTCTATGAATCCATTATATTTCTAACAAGACATTCAATTTTGTAACCAATTAGAGATCTCTTTAATTTTTGTGGCTATTTTGTTTACTCCAACTCTTGTCTTGGTACTAGTAGTTTGTAATGTGTCAAAGAAATTGATCTCTTTTTGATCTTTTGTCTTTGATCTATCAAACACTGCTTTTTTCTTTTAACAATAGTACGCATCTGAGAGCTGATGATATCAATCACTGGTACTTTGGAAGAAGAAAGATGGTCAGTAATTGGTGTCCTCAGTTAATTTTTGGAGCCATCTATGAGAAACATAAAAAATCTTTAATCCGTTTAATTATTAAAACAATATGAGATGGCTTCAGAGCAGAATAAATCATTAATACTGGGTACACCTTAAAAAAATAGAAATAAAATATTTAAGATTGTACAGTAATTCTCTCTTTTCTACATTTATTTGTTTTTTTTATACTAGATTAGTTATTATGATTAACACAATCAATTATATTCATTCCAAATGGATGTACACAAGTTCACATAAAGAACGAAAGCAAGGCAGAGAGATAGCTGGACTGTTGAACTGGTGAACCTCTGCAATATCAATTCAAGGACTTGTCTCAAGAGAAGCAAACATTATGTGCTTTTAAGGAGAAAATAAAAAAAGAACTACTTTCTACTTTCAGTTGAAAACATGTTTAAAGTAATGCAATTAGTCGGCTTAACTGGCACAATGTGAGGCAGCCCTTAACTTTTGTATGCTTTTGATTTCTTTTAATAACTTTACCCTGTCTTTGCCTTTGCTCTGAGATGTTGGTGAATGATAGTGTCACAGTTGGACGAATCACATTCTCTGTAGTTAATGTTTTTCTTGACAGTCATCAGAAGAGCTCAGCTGGATTCCCTTAGTTTTGTATGTATGTGCTTGTTCTTGTTTAATTTACCTAATTACGACCTTTTCTTGTACAGTTACTGACCTTGGCGGAACAGAATGTATCATCCAAATAATGGTTGTTCAAATATTAGTTTGTGTCAAACTGTCTCCACCTTAACTTGTGATAAAACTCAACATTTGGCCAAAGCCCATTAATCAAGCAGCTTTGTTACAAAGCCTGTTACCTCTTTGCATGCAGGCTATAGCCACATCCTGATTCCAGTTTACCTCCTCACTCTGAATATTTGCCCAGGACTTTGGAGATAAAGGTCTCAGGGAAACATCGAGGCGCAGCTGCAATGACAAATAAGCCAACATAAGCCAGCACTTGAAAGCAAAGAGCTGCGCAGAGTTGTTCATAATACTTATACATCAGTGTGTTCACTTTGCCTTCGGATAAGGCAGTACCATACAGCAAATATACCCGAGTATATTCCTGCTAAACAAGGATGTTTACAGAATTGAGCAATAAGTCAGCTAGATATGTTAATCAGGGCTAATTTCTCTTACAAAACCAAGACACACAGGAGTAACAGTGTACAGCTGTGACAGATTAATATATCTGTTTTTTTTTTTTTAGATATAGGAGGGTTGTTTTCAAAATTTTTGGAATAGCACTAATTTGAAGATCTGTCCTAAAAAATTTCACGTTAAGTGCCCTTATTTTCAATTTTTAGTTTTATTTATATAGCACCAAATCACAACAAATGTCATCTCAAGGCACTTCATAGATACAATCCACATCATGCCATTTTGTGTCCAACTCATTGTAATACATTCATAATCCAAATCAAATTAATTAAAATCCAAATTGCTCCAATTCATGCAGAGCCAAAAAAAAAAAAGTTGCCTAGCTAAGGAAACAAACAGATTGTACCGAAACTTCTCTTCGATCCAATTCCTCATCCTGAGCTTGCACAAGGCAATGGTGGAAAGAAAGAACTATCTTTTAACTCATTGGCTGCCAGCCATTTTCAGTTCAGAGCCACCCATACTGCCAAGTGTTTTTCAGTATTTTGACTGATTTTCCAAGACCCACAGAAAAGTGTGTCTTATGACTATGTACACACCGAAATTACCAAAAGAAAGAGTAGACTCTCTTCTTTGATCAGGAAAACAAAGTTTGTTTCTACCATTTTCAGTCTTTTAGTAATAGACAGTAGAACATAGGTTGGTTTCACCAAAAACAGCTGTTTGACCCAAAAAATTGAGAAAACGAGCTCTTTTTTTTTTTTTTGTGCAAAGTGGCACTGCTGCCACCTAGCGGGTAATTTTGCCAGTATATTCTCTGTTTAGTGTTTACAAGCCTAAGATTTAGTGACGAACTCCGCTAGATTGTCCCCCAGCCCGCTCCGTTAAAAACGCAATTGACGTCTATAGACGTCTTTGGCAGTCAACGTTTTTTTTTAAATTGACGTCTATAGACGTCAATGGCACCGAAAGAGTTAACAGCAAGAAACCTCTGGCAGGACCAGACTCAGGGAGGCCGGTAAACTGCCTCAACTGGCTTTGCTCTTTCAGAGCTATTTAGGAGTCCACTCGAACAAGTTTACATAATGTAATGTTAAAAAATCCTTGCTTTTCTTCTAGAGCACATAGCTACTTCACTGTTTTTGTGTGCCTGATCATGATGGGTGTGGCTATAGGCTCCAATTTCTGAGAAGATACTTGGCTCTGATTAGTCAGCTGCCCCACTCTTGATCCTTGATCCTGAGCCTTTTTGGAGATCCGGAGAAATGTAAAAAGTTTCTTCTCAAGTGCTCTTTGATTTTTAAACAAAGACCTGTAACCTCCAAAACTGAACGGTCTAAAATATTTTTCCTCATGTGACGTTTCCCCAGACTCCAAATGTCCAGAAAGCTAAAATTGACACGTAACTAAGACATAAACTAAAATTTACACTAAAGATAAAAATGGACACATAAACTAGTATATGACATAAAGTGCAGATAAATATCAGTAACAACACAACAAAACAACAGTCAACACAGCAAGTAGACAACAGTGAGCATCATTTTCAGACTGTCCAGTGTACATAAAAAGGTCAGTTGAGTATGTTACCAGAGTGCAAATAATATTGAGTTCAACAGACAGAAAAACATGTGCAATTGGTATGGCAAAGTGCAGAGTAGCAGCATGAACATGAATAGAATGTAAACTGTTATTGTGCAAGGAATTTCAAGTAGTATGGTCTTGGTTTTCAAGTAGTTTGGTTTTTAGTGCAAGTATGTGTGTGGGAAGGGGGGGAGGGTTATGTCCTTGTCTTCGGGAGTAAGTTTAGCAGTCTGATGGCCTGTGGAAAGAAGCTGTTGCTGAGTCTTGTGGTCCTGCAGCGCATACTGGTGTAGGGCTTACCAGATGGTAGGAGAGTAAACAGTGTGGGTTGTGTGTGGGGTCTTTGATGATGTTGGTGGCTCTTCTGTGGCAGCGGGATGGATACAGGTCCTGTATGGATGTTTGCTGTGATCCTATGATCTTCTCTGCTGTTCTCACCACTCTCTGTAGTGCCTTCTGGTCAGCAACATGACAGCTGCCATACCAGACTGACAGACTGCTGGTGAGGATGCTCTCAATGGAACCCTTGTAGAAGATTCAATTCAATTCAATTCATTTTTATTTATATAGCGCCAAATACAACAAATGTCATCTCAAGGCACTTAGATAGTAAGTCCAATTCAAGCCAATTGGAATTCAATTAATTAATAATAATCATAATTCATAAAATAATCCAATTCGTTCATATAGAGCCAATTCAAAAACAATTTCCTAGCTAAGAAAACCAACAGATTGCACTGAAAACTTTTTCTTTTTTCGGTCCAATCTCCCGGCCTGAGCGTGCCTGAGGCGACTGTGGAGAGAAACGACTCCCTTTTAACAGGAAGAAACCTCTGGCAGAACCAGAACCAGGAAGGGTGGCCATCCGCCTCCACCAGCTGGGGTTTGAGAAGACAGAAAGGGGGGGGGAGGGGGCCACGGCGGCGGCGGCACTGTAACACCATTCAAAGGATATCTGTTGGAACAGGGAAATACGAGTTAATGACCACAATAATGTCACATATACATAAAGAGAGTAAAGTGAGGAAAGGTGTGACAGATGAGGCCCCCCAGCAGTCTAGGCCTATAGCAGCTTAACTATGGGATGTTTCAGGATTACCTGAGCCATCCCTATTCAAGGTAAACACAAGAAACTTGTGCTAACGAAAAAATAAATAATAAAATAAAGGACCAGACTCAGTGAGTAATTCCCTATACTCCCTATATAGATCTGCTCCTTACACCGCAACAACCATCTTTTTACAGCCACAAGCTACCTCAGCCTCTCACCAACTGCACACCAGTCACAGCGGGGTGGGGATGCAAACCCTGGTTCGGGTAGGGGGAGAAATAAAAGAGGTAAGATAAGCGGGAATGGGATTCAAACCCTGGTTCGGGTAGGGGGTAATGAAAGTATAGAAGGTGCCAGAGGTGGAGGCAGGACAAGACACACTAGCAGATACAGCAGACAAATTCACCTAAACAGTCCTATATTCACTAAAAATACCAGCAAAAACAAAGCCATACAACTCACTCTCACCAACTGCACACCAGTCACAGCGGGGTGGGGATTCAAACCCTGGTTCGGGTAGGGGGTAATGAAAGTATAGAGGGTCCCAGAGGTGAAGGCAGAACAAGACACACTAGCAGACACACTATCAGATTCAACAGACCTAACTATAAGCTTTATAAAAAAGGAAAGTTTTAAGCCTGGTCTTAAAAGTGGAAAGGGTGTCTGCATCCCGGACATTTACTGGCAGCTTATTCCACAATAGAGGGGCCTGATAACTGAAGGCTCTGCCTCCCATTATACTTTTAGAAACTCTGGGAACCTCAAGTAAACCTGCAGTTTGGGAATGAAGTGCTCTGTTAGGAAAATATCCAACAATGAGATCTTTAAGATATGATGGAGCTCGGTCATTAAGAGCTTTATATGTAAGGAGAAGAATCTTAAATTCTATTCTGAATTTAACAGGGAGCCAATGAAGAGAAGCTAAAACTGGAGAAATATGATCTCTCCTGTTAGTTCTCATCAGAACTCTGGCTGCAGCATTTTGAATCAACTGAAGGCTTTTCAGAGAATATGTGGGACAGCCCAATAATAAAGAATTACAGTAGTCCAATCTTGAAGTAACAAATGCATGGACTAGTTTTTCTGCATCACTCTGAGACAAGATGTTCCTGATTTTAACAATATTACGAAGATGAAAGAAGGCAGTCCTAGAAACCTGTTTTATATGCGAGTCAAATGATAAGTTCTGGTCAAAAATAACTCCAAGGTTCCTCACTGTAGAACTAGAAGCCAAGGAAATACCATCTAGAGCAACTATATAGCTAGACAATTTCTTCCTGAAATGCTCAGGTCCAAAGATAACGACTTCAGTTTTGTCTGAATTTAGAAGCAGACAGTTCTGAGTCATCCAGGTCTTTATGTCTTTAAGACATGCTTGTAGTCTGACCAACCTATTGGGTTCATCTGGTTTTATAGATAAGTACAGCTGAGTATCATCAGCATAGCAATGGAAATTAATGCCATGCTGTCTAATAATGTTACCTAATGGAAGCATGTATAAAGTGAAAAGAATCGGTCCAAGCACAGAACCCTGGGGAACTCCATGACTTACTCTGGTGTGTGAGGAAGATTCTTCATTTACAAGAACAAACTGAAATCTATCAGATAAATATGAATTAAACCAGCCTAATGCAGTTCCTTAAATCCCAATAACATGTTCAAGTCTGTGTAATAAGATACTGTGATCGACCGTATCAAATGCAGCACTGAGATCCAACAGGACAAGCACAGACACAAGTCCGCTATCAGAGGCTAAGAGGAGATCATTGGTAACTTTCACCAGTGCTGTTTCTGTGCTATGATGCACTCTGAATCCTGACTGAAACTCTTCAAACTGATTATTTCTGTGTAAGTGATCACAAAGCTGAGCTGCAACTATTTTTTCAAGAACTTTAGACATAAAAGGGAGATTGGATATAGGTCTATAATGAGCCAACACTTCTGAATCAAGAGTAGGTTTTTTAAGTAAAGGTTTAATTACAGCAACCTTAAAAGGCTGAGGTACAAATCCTGTCAACAAAGACAGATTGATCAAATCCAATATGGAAGTGTCAATTAATGGGAAAACCTCCTTGAACAGTCTGGTTGGGATTGGGTCTAAAACACAAGTTGATGGTTTAGAAGAGACTATTGCTGTCGTTAGTTCAGAGAGATCAACTGGGCAGAAGCCGTCTAAATATAAATCAGGTTCTAAAGATACTTCTAAAGCTGCTGTACTTGATGATACATCACTGATAATAGTGGGAAGGACTCCATCAATCTTCTCTCTGATAGAAACAATTTTATTAATAAAGAAGCTCATGAAATCATCACTGCTGAGAGTTAAAGGAATACCTGGCTCAACAGAGCTTGGACTCTTTGTCAGACTGGCTACAGTGCTGAAAAGAAACCTGGGATTATTCTTATTCTCTTCTATCAATGATGAATAATAAGCAGTTCTAGCTTTACGAAGGGCTTTCTTATACAATCTTTCCTTTTTGATAAAGCTTATAGTTAGGGATGGTTCAGGTGATCCTGAAACATCCCATAGTTAAGCTGCTATAGGCCTAGACTGCTGGGGGGCCTCATCTGTCACACCTTTCCTCACTTTACTCTCTTTATGTATATGTGACATTATTGTGGTCATTAACTCGTGTTTCCCTGTTTCAACAGATATCCTTTGAATGGTGTTACAGTGCCGCCAACCCCCCCCCCCCCCCCCCCCCCCCCCCCTTTATGTCTTCTCAAACCCCAGCTGGTGGAGGCGGATGGCCACCCTTCCTGAGTCTGGTTCTGCCAGAGGTTTCTTCCTGTTAAAAGGGAGTCGTTTCTCTCCACAGTCGCCTCAGGCACGCTCAGGACGGGAGATTGGACCGAAAAAGAAAAAAGTTTCAGTGCAATCTGTTGGTTTCCTTAGCTAGGAAATTGTTTTTGAATTGGCTCTATATGAACAAATTGGATTATTTTATGAATAATTATGATTACAATTAATTGAATTCCAATTGGCTTGAAATGGACTTTATTATCTAAGTGCCTTGAGATGACATTTGTTGTATTTGGCGCTATATAAATAAAAATGAATTGAAATTGAATTGAATACATCAAGAGAGACTAGGGCCCCAGTAAATCGGAATCGTTAATCCACCTGCCTAACAATCCCGTTTATAGGTTCTGCTAATGTCCAACGCATTTGCACGATGACATCATGTGCACGCTTCGTATTTTGACTCAGAATGTTCCCAATATGGTATCAAGGCAGTAGCGCTTAAAAGTTTGGTTATATTTCACCAAAAAGGACAATACTAGGGCCAGTTGCAACACGTGCAGAGCTTTGATTACATCAAAATCCCCTGCATGAAAGGTACTACCTCCAATAGGGGTCCTTAGGCAAGACCCCCTTACCCTACCTGCCTATCTGTAAGTCGCTTTGGATAAAAGCGTCTGCCAAATGCATAAACATAGGAGGGGCCAAATACCCTTTTATAGTATGGCCTGGTCATAAGAACCTTTCATATCTCCAGAGTGCCAAGCGTCTAAATTCTCGACAAGCCTGGTGGTCTTTGTTTGTCGGAAAGTTTGACTTCACCATCTCATTCCGTCCTGGTTCTTACAATGTTGAGCCTGATGTTCTGTCCTGATAGTTTGCCTCTATGGATTATTCTGAGCCAGAGACCATCTTACCTCACTCATGTGTTATGGCTGACTTCTCTTGGGACATTGAGAAGAGGGTCAGATAAGCTCAGCGAAATAAACCAGATTCAGGGACTGGGCCACCTAACCGCATCCATGTTCCAGCAACAGTCCAGTCCCAGGTGTTTCAGTGGGGACACTTGTCCTAATTAAATTGCCATCCTGGAATTGATAGGACCTTATCTTTTTACAGACAACCTTTTGGTGGCCTACCATGGCATCCGACACCTGTGACTTTGTCCAGGCATGTCCGGAGTGCAGACAAGCCAAAGAGTCTCTCTGGCTCAATTTTGTAACAGGATTGCCACCATCTCAATGTAATATGGTTATACTCACTGTAGTAGATTGTTTTTCCAAAGCCACCTACTTTATTGCCCTGCTCAAGCTTCCTTCTGTTCATGAAAGAGCGCTACTCATGGTGAACAACGTCTTTCAACTACATAGAATCCCTTCCAATATTGTGAGTGACAGGTTTGGCGAACCTTTTGAAAGGCTTTGAGAACTACAGTGACCTTACAGAGTGGTCATGGGTGCTGTGTTCCTCTATTTTGGATCCTTCCCCCATAAGAGACTTTTATCGGGCCCATCCAGATAAGTATAGGTTGCCAGGAGGTGCCTGTTAGACAACTTAAGCTCCAGTCTCTTGATCTCTCGTTGCCGGATTGTTAACCATACGTGTTACTATCACTGTGTTTGAGATTTTGAGTATTTTTGAGTCTATATGTTTTTTGCTCACCTCTTCACAGAGTTCACAGTTGATTTGGATGTCACTGCCACAGACGTTACTGGAGCACAACGTTTCTGTACAGCCACTACGAGCCCCGCTGCTACTGCCTCAATCTCTGCTTAGGCCCATGTCCCAGGAAAAGTTAACCTTGGTTGATTGACAGCACGGACTGGTCAGTAATTTGTTTTTTTATCTCCAAGGATTAGTTGGATTTTGGATTTTTGTACCTGGACTTACCTCTGTATCTCCCCACAGATCCTGAGTTTATTTATGCATCCTGAGTCACCTTTTTGGACTTCTTGGCACTTTTTGTTATCTTTTGTAATAAACCTCTTACCTTTACCTGCTTGCCTTTTCTCCTCTCTGGGTCCAACCTGCAAAACCTATAAATTTATATGTATTTATAAGAAAATCATCCTCCCCGTGAGCTGTCACCTTACCGTGGTGGGGGGGTTTGCGTGCCCCAATGAGTCTGGGAGCTATGTTGTCTGGGGCTTTAAGCCCCTGGTAGGGTCACCCATGGCAAACAGATCCTAGATGAGGGACCAGACAAAGAACAGCTCACAAAACCCCTATGATGAACACTATGTTTGGACACCGTGTTCCCTTGCCCGGACGCGGGTCACCGGGGCCTCCCCCTGGAGCCAGGCCCAGGGGTGGGGCCCGCCGGCGAGCGCCTGGTGGCCGGGTCTGTGCCCGTGGGGCTCGGTCGGGCACAGCCCGAAGAAATGACACGGATCCCCCTTCCGACAGGCTCACCACCCGTGGGAGGGGCCATGGGGGTCGGGTGCAGTGTGAGCTGGGCGGCAGCCGAAGGCAGGGACCTTGGCGGTCTGATCCTCGGCTACTGAAGCTGGCTCTTGGGACATGGAACGTCACCTCTCTGCTGGGGAAGGAGCCTGAGCTGGTGCGCGAGGCTGAGCGGTTCCGGCTAGATATAGTCGGACTTACCTCGACGCATGGCTTGGGCTCCGGAACCAGCCTCCTCGAGAGGGGTTGGACTCTCTTCCACTCTGGAGTTGCCCGCGGTGAGAGGCGTGGAGCAGGTGTGGGCTTACTTATTGCCCCCCGGCTGTGCGCCTGTACATTGGGGTTCACCCCGGTAGACGAGAGCGTAGCCTCCCTCCGCCTTAGGGTGGGGGGACGGGTCCTGACTGTTGTTTGTGCCTATGCACCGAATGGCAGTTCAGAGTACCCACCCTTTTTGGAGTCCCTGGAGGAGGCACTGGAGAGTGCTCCTCCGGGAGACTCCCTCGTCCTGCTGGGGGACTTCAATGCTCACGTGGGCAATGACAGTGAGACCTGGAGGGGCGTGATTGGGAGGAACGGCCCCCCCGATCTCAATCAGAGTGGTGTTTTGTTGTTGGACTTCTGTGCTCGTCACGGACTGTCCATAACGAACACCATGTTCAGGCATAAGGGTGTCCATATGTGCATTTGGCACCAGGACACCCTAGGCCGCAGCTCGATGATCGACTTTGTGGTCGTATCGTCGGACTTGCGGCCGTATGTCCTGGACACTCGGGTGAAGAGAGGGGCGGAGCTGTCAACTGATCACCACCTGGTGGTGAGTTGGCTCCGCTGGTGGGGGAGGAAGCCGGTCAGACCTGGCAGGCCCAAACGTATTGTGAGGGTCTGTTGGGAACGGCTGGCGGAATCCCCTGTAAGGAGGAGTTTCAACTCCCACCTCCGGCAGAGCTTCAACCATGTCCCGGGGGAGGTGGGGGACATTGAGCCCGAATAGGCCATGTTCCGTGCCTCCATTGTTGAGGCGGCTGACCGGAGCTGTGGCCGTAAGGTGGTCGGTGCCTGTCGTGGCGGCAATCCCTGAACCCGCTGGTGGACACCAGTGGTGAGGGAAGCCGTCAAGCTGAAGAAGGAGTCCTATCGGGCCTTTTTGGCCAGTGGGACTCTGGAAGCAGCTGATGGGTACCGACAGGCCAAGCGGAACACGGCCTCGGCGGTTGCTGAGGCAAAAACTCAGGCTTGGGAGGAGTTCGGGGAGGCCATGGAGAACGACTTCCGGACGGCCTCGAGGAGATTCTGGTCCACCATCCGGCAGCTCAGGGGGGGAAAGCGGTGCACCGTCAACACCGTGTATGGTGGGGGCGGGGCTCTGCTGACCTCAACTAGGGACGTCGTGAGTCGGTGGAGGGAATACTTCGAGGGCCTCCTCAATCCTACCGACACGCCTTCCGATGAGGAAGCAGAGTTGGGGAGCTCGGACGTGGGGCCTCCCATTTCTGGGGCTGAGGTCGCCGAGGTGGTCAAAAAACTCCTCGGTGGCAAGGCCCCGGGGGTGGATGAGGTCCGTCCTGAGTTCCTCAAGGCTCTGGATGTTGTGGGGCTGTCTTGGTTGACACGCCTCTGCAGTATCACGTGGACATCGGGGGCAGTGCCTCTGGACTGGCAGATCGGGGTGGTGGTCCCCCTCTTTAAAAAGGGGGACCGGAGGGTGTGTTCCAACTATAGGGGGATCACACTCCTCAGCCTCCCTGGTAAGGTCTTTTCGGGGGTACTGGAGAGGAGGATCCGACGGATAGTCGAATCTCGGATTCAGGAGGTGCAGTGTGGTTTTCGTCCTGCCCGTGGAACAGTGGACCAGCTCTATACCCTCCGCAGGATCCTGGAGGGTGCATGGGAGTTCGCCCAACCGGTCTACATGTGTTTTGTGGACTTGGAGAAGGCGTTCGACCGTGTCCCTCGGGGACTCTTGTGGGGGGTGCTCCGGGAGTATGGAGTGCCGGACTCCTTGATACGGGCTGTTCGGTCTCTGTTTGACCGGTGTCAGAGTTTGGTCCGCATTGCCGGCAGTAAGTCGGACATGTTTCCTGTGAGGGTTGGACTCCGTCAGGGCTGCCCTCTGTCACCGATTCTGTTCATAATTTTTATGGACAGAATTTCTAGGCGCAGCCAGGGCGTTGAGGGGGTCCGGTTTGGCGACCTCAGAATCGGGTCTCTGCTTTTTGCGGACGATTTGGTTCTGTTGGCGTCCTCAGGCCGTGACCTTCAGCTCTCACTGGAGCGGTTTGCAGCCGAGTGTGAAGCAGCTGGGATGAGAATCAGCACCTCCAAATCCGAGACCATGGTCTTCGGCCGGAAAAGGGTGGAATGCTCTCTCCGGGTCGGGAATGAGATCCTTCCCCAAGTGGAGGAGTTCAAGTATCTCGGGGTCTTGTTCACGAGTGAGGGACGAATGGAACAGGAGATTGACAGACGGATCGGTGCGGCGTCTGCAGTGATGCGGGCTCTGCACCGGCCCGTCGTGGTGAAGAAGGAGCTGAGCCAGAAGGCGAAGCTCTCGATTTACCGGTCAATCTATGTTCCTACCCTCACCTATGGTCACGAGCTGTGGGTAGTGACCGAAAGAACGAGATCGCGAATACAAGCGGCCGAAATGAGTTTCCTCCGCAGGGTGTCTGGGCTCTCCCTTAGAGATAGGGTGAGAAGCTCGGTCATCCGGGAGGGGCTCGGAGTAGAACCGCTGCTCCTCCGCATCGAGAGGAGTCAGATGAGGTGGCTCGGGCATCTGGTTAGGATGCCTCCTGGACGCCTCCCCGGTGAGGTGTTCCGGGCCCGTCCCACTGGGAGGAGACCCCGGGGAAGACCCAGGACACGTTGGAGAGACTATGTTTCTCGGCTGGCCTGGGAACGCCTCGGGGTTCCCCCAGAAGAGCTGGAGGAAGTGGTCGGGGACAGGGACGTCTGGGTCTCTTTGCTCAAGCTGCTGCTCCCGCGACCCGATCCCCGGACCAGCGGAAGATGATGGATGGATGGATGGAAGAAAATCATAAGAAATGCTGGTCACAACAATCTTTGATTTAATTTAAGTGGGTAATTTGGAGCAAATCTGATGGCTAAAAAAATACCAATCCTTGCCAAAGAAGTATTTGTATATTCTTGTCCTTATTTTTCTGTGCTAAAATGTAATTTCATATGTTATCTAT
This sequence comes from Odontesthes bonariensis, assembly GCF_027942865.1. Lineage (NCBI taxonomy): Eukaryota > Metazoa > Chordata > Actinopteri > Atheriniformes > Atherinopsidae > Odontesthes > Odontesthes bonariensis. Next base: position 2,458,136 of record NC_134506.1, read on the forward strand.
GTTATTATATTTTGAAGTTATATGTAATACTGTGTTTAGTTTTCACACTGAATTTGGAGAGAAGCCCTCAAATAAAACAGTGACAAGAAAACCACTTGTATCTCATCTGTGTTTCAAGGGGATTGCAGTTTGAATAGTTGAATGAGACACGCATTGTTAAACACTTTGCAGAACCTAAAACAACTTTAGAAGATACAATATAAATGAAGGGCTGCACGGTTGGTTTGTGATTCTAAATTGACTCTGTGAGCAATTGTGAGTGTGTACGGCTGTTTGTGTTTGTATGGTCCTGTGATGGATTAGCGACCTGTCCAGGGTGTACCCTGCCTGTTGCCCAGTGGCAGCTGGGTTAAGCTCCAACCCCCCACAACCCTGAACTGAATTACGCAGGTATAGAAAAAGGATGAGTGGATATATAAGTGTAGATCATTTACCCCTCACCCCTTGAGGTCAACTTGCAAACTTTTTAGGGTAGGTTTTGAAATGCAATAACAAATAGAATAAAGTTGATTATCATGGGTTCATACTGTCTATAGTGAAATAAAAGTTCAAATTAATGTATGAATCTCCAGATTCTCCAGACTCTTGTTTTGGCAAATTCCATTACATCCCAGCTTCGTTTGATTTGCTGTTGTACATCAGGATTTGGAAAACATCGTGGTTTTGTGAAAAAATACATTTGATTTGGGAATTTCAGTGATGCCACAGCGTGTTTCCCCCACCGGTTAGATAATAGACTGGGAAATGCCCTATACATTGAAAAGTAAGTACTTGCACTCCTAAGTACAGGGAGTGCGAAAAGGCCGACTGTAAAGATATGAAGTTTATTAGAATGTCACGTGAGAAAATTATTAACAAACTTATAATGAATCAAATTTCAGTCTAAATGGGTAGTTGGCAGTATAATCCCACTCTTTAAACAATTTTTTTTGTGAATTCAACCCCTCAGCCAGAAACAGAAAACAAATTAATAAAACAATATATGTATAAATATATATATATATATATATATATATATCTCCATATATAAATTATTTCTGAACTTACAAAGTTAATTAGTGGAATGGGAGCCTCTCTCTTTTGACATTGCACTGTTGTTACTTAAATTGAGTTGAGTTATGACCATATACACCATATCCTGGAGTGAATGAACAAAGTGACTGTGGCTTATTTACGCAGGTTCCTCACATTCATTCAAAGCCAGCAATTCTTCTCCTCCTTGGAAAAACAGGCATCATGTTTACATCTGAAAAAATTTCCACAGTGTGTTCACTCTCCAAACCAATAGGTGTGGACTGTATTAAGATGTCTTATAAAATGAATAAGCCATTGATAGAAAATCCGGTGCTAACTTGCAACGTGGTTAGGTTTACTGTAAAAGTAAAAAAATGGTATGGCGGCTTCTTTTCATTTACTGATGTATGATCTTGAATGTCTATCTGTCAAGCCTATAAAGTGGGACTTGGGGTAAATATTGTATTAATTATAGTTCCTGCTTGTGTGGTCACATAAACATTCTTAACTTTTTTTTTCCATGCATTGTTTGAGAAAAATATCATCCTTTTCTGGACAGCCAGTTTTGTGGAGGTAAAAATGTATAATAGCTTTGTGGACCACAATGCAAAACATTAATTATACAGTTGAGGTGGTAAAATTTTGAGATACCCAAATTCTTTAAGCAGATTCTTGAAGTGGGAATTATCACCAATACAACTTAACTGGCAAATAAGATTCAGGTAACATAACAGGAGTATTTCAGCGGACACCATGTCCCTTTCCTAAAACTAAGCAAATCATTTTGCTTTCTAAACTCAATCAAATAGTGACTTATAATGAGAGTATACTAGAAATGACAACAAACTATGTAAAAAATATACTTTAAAAATAATGTTACCATACTGCAAATAAAAACACAACTGTCCATCCATTTTCTATATCCGCTGAGTCTGTCTGTCGGGTCACGGGGGGGCTGGAGCCTATCCCAGCGGTGATCAAGCGAGAGGCGGGGTACACCCTGGACAGGCCACCAGTCCATCACAGGGCCACATAGAGACAAACCAGACAAACAACCATACACACTCACTCCTTAGGACAATTTTTTTTAGAGACACCAATTAACCTGACATGCATGTTTTTGGACAGTGGGAGGAAGCTGGAGTACCTGGAGAGAACCCACGCATACACAGAAAGCCCCCAGCGGAGAGTTGAACCTGGAACCTTCTTGCTGTGAGGCAATGGTGCTAACCACCACACCGCCGTGCAACCCAATACTGATCTGAAAACAGAATATGGACACCTTGATTTTAAAGCCAAACATACAGTAGTGAATATACAAATTGATGCAAAATGAGCAGATAAATTAGCCACTTTAAGAGAAAAAATCATTCTGTGTTTTTCATAATAATCTTAATTATATTAGTTTTTTTGTTAAATCACTGTTGCTTGCAAAATTATTGCTTGTGCAAAGAATGCCTCAGGACAGGAATCTGGACCGGCTGAGGGCTAGCAACTTAAACAGTTAGCTACCAGCTTTATACGTATACCAGACTGGTCCGACAGAAGCTCCATAAACTAGCGATCTGAAGCTATAGCTGTGTCTCAACGCAGTAGAGGGTTGTTGGCAGATTCTGGTGAGATCTGTGAGGTTCGTCAAGGGGAAGGGCTGGAAGAGCAGTAACCTCTTTAAAGACACCTTTCTAAGCACGTCATGGAAGGTTATCCTGGAGTCAGACTGGTGGAGAGGTTCCCTGGACCTTGGACACATAGACAGGCCTGAGCAAGACATGAAGGGTCCGGTGAAAGACTCCTGTTGGACAAATGCAGGCTTCTGTGAAGAGTCAGTCTATGTCAAAGAAGTGCTGATGGAAGGGGGCACTAGTTATTTCTATGTAGTAAGTATGAATGTACCGTATTTTCCGCACTATAAGGCGCACTTAAAAGCCTATAATTTTCTCTAAAAACAAAAGTGCGCCTTTTAACCCGGAGCGCTTTATATATGGGTTTATTCTTGTTAGCTTACGGACCCCGAAGCGATTTTGTGTGGTACACGGCGCTCTATCAAAATGTTTTAGTAAGACTTTGGTAAACTACAAAGCCGCACCGCAGCATTACGGCTACAGTAGTCATGAGCGTAGCGGAGTAATATATATTGTGATTCATCATAATAATAAAAAAATTGAACAGTGGGTTATTGAACAGAGAGCAGCGGGTAGAAGCGTCTCTACAGTCTCTATTCGACTGAAGGCAACAGCGTTAGCACGGGACATGAATATCAGTGTCAACTGCGAGCTGCGTGGGAGCAGTGGATGACAGAAGGCGAACACACATTCACCAAGGGAGGGAGACAGCGCCGGGCGACTTTCGCTACTATCTGCCAATGGATCGTGGATGCCTGGGCTAAGGTATCAGTCTCAACTGTGGTCCGAGCTTTCACGAAGGCCGGTGTTCAGTCGATTTGTGCTACTTGTCGAGAATTGCTACTTTGTGGTTTTGTGCACGCACCGAGCCGATTTTATAAGTTTCGTTTTCGAATCATCACTGAACTGCCAGGTAACAGCAACGACACTGTTTTGTTTCGCTTAATGCGCCTTATAGCCCGGTGCGCTTTATATATGAAAAAAGATCGAAAATAGACCATTCATTGACAGTGCGCTTTATAATCCAGTGCACTCTATAGTGCGGAAAATACGGTAAGCTATTTCATGCTTTCCCTTATGAGCTTAGTTTAATTTGTTGATATATCTGTATATTATAGATATTGATATTAATGCATGTGTTTCAGGAAGGAATGCATGCACAGGGCTGATATTTTGGTGCCCTAAAAGCACTTTCACACCAAGATCGTCCAGGAGACTGGGTTTGATTGGGCAGGGAATGCCGAAAAATGTCAAACCTTCATTTGGTTTGGTTTACTTTCACACTGCACTTAAAAGCGGACCCTGGACAACGTCACGCAGTTACAACAGCTGCTGGTTTGTGGCAGTATTGACCAGGAAGGGAAGAAGCATGAAGGAGAAAACCCGGATCAGTGATTGGCCAGGACCGAAAACAGAAATTCATCCCCTTCAGCCGGCTTGTTCACAACAACAACGTACAACGAAGCAACACCAAATTTAGTTTCTGTTTTTACTTTGGTGTTCAAACCTAATGGCTTTTTCACAAGAAGCTGCCCAGTATGAGCAGCAGGCGAGGGATCCAGCATGTTGCTCTGTGCATTAAAATGAATGCAGCAGAACCGAAAAAGATGGCGAAGGCGAAGACGACCACGCCGTGCCTCTGTGGTTACACAGAAGCTGAGCGAGGTACGTTACTTCCTCTCTTTGTTTTGCTGGATACTCCATTTGCATTCCCACTGTAAGCGAACAGCACCGGTGTTCACTTGCAAGCTAACCGAGACTGACGTTTTCAGGTGGACCAGAGTTAGCTTGTTTGGTCTGCACCAGAGTTTGGATGAGCTTTCACACCTGACCAAACTAACTAACTAACTGTGGTCCGGACCAGACACCTCTGGAATTAAAGCGCCCTTAGTACCCTAACTGTGATGAAAGTCAAGTAAATCCAAGTATAATCCAACTAATTGTAACCAATCATAATCCAATTCAGTCCAGTTTAATGTTTTCCACTTTTTTTATTTGTTTTATTCAGTTTTATTTATATAGTGCCAAATCACCACAAATGTCATCTCAAGGCACTTCAATAATACAGTCCAGTTCAAGCCAATTAGAGTCCAATTCATTGTAATCATAATCCAATCAAATTAATCCAATAATCCATAATCCAATTAATTGGATTAAAAATATGTCTAATTCATACAGAGCCAATTCAATTTCCTAGCTAAGGAAACCAACAGATTGCACCGAAACTTGTCTTCAGTCCAATCTCCCGTCCTGAGCGTGCCTGAGGCGACTGTGGAGAGAAACGACTCCCTTTGAACAGAAAGAAACCTCTGGCAGAACCAGAACCAGGAAGGGTGGCCATCCGCCTCCACCAGCTGGGGTTTGAGAAGACAGAAAAGAGGGGACAACAAACAGTGTAACACCATTCAAAGGATACCTGTTGGAACAGGGAAACACGAGTTAATGACCACAATAAAGCAAAATGTATATAATGTCATATGAGGAAATAAAAGGGGGAAAAAAGAGAGCAAAGTGAGGAAAGGTGTGACAGATGAGGCCTCCCAGCAGTCTGGGCCTATAGCAGCTTAACTATGGGATGTTTCAGGATCACCTGAGCCATCCCTAACTATAAGCTTTATCAAAAAGGAAAGTTTTAAGCCTGGTCTTAAAAGTGGAAAGGGTGTCTGCTTCCCGGACATTTACTGGCAGCTGGTTCCACAGAGAGGGGCCTGATAACTGAAGGCTCTGTTATCCATTCTATTCTATTCCATTTTAGAAACTCTGGGAACCACAAGAAAACCCTCTCAAGTTTGAGAGCAAAGTGCTCTGTTGGGAAAATATCTAACTATGAGATCTTTAAGATATGATGTACACATCAATCACTGTCTGGTTCGGCTCAGCCATGAAGCAGGACAGGGCTAGACTGCAACGGACAGTCAGGTCTGCAGAAAGGATCATCGGTGCTGATCTTCCCTCCATTCCAAACCTGTACAGGTCCAGGGTCAGAAAAAGGGCAGCAAAGATCTCTGCAGACCCCTCACATCCCGGACAAAAACTGCTTAAACTGCTACCTTCGGGCAGCTGTTTGTAAAAACCAGGAGCCACAGGGACAGTTTCTTGCCCCAGGCAGTCAATCTGATGAACACTGTGATATAACCCACTGTCATATCGTTCAGGTCTCATAACAATGCACATTTGCACTATTAAGGCAATTTTTTGTAGTTATAGTTTTTTTCATATAGTTTTTAAGACTTTTCTGTAACTTGTTTTTACTTATCTTTATCTTCTTCTCGTATTTATGTTTTTTTCTTGTGTATATGGGTAAACCCCCGCAATGTGAGCATTAAGGAGAGGGTACGCTGTTCAGATATTGAACTGCTGTCAGTTGGTTTCCGTGCGTTCTATGCACCTAGAGAGTTCCCATACACAGTTGTCATCCTGGGTGGCACCTAAAACAGCATGTGAAGTCATCCATGACGCACGCCGTTGCTAGGATACAGACCCAGCATCCTGAGACATTCATTGCAATCACAGGGGATTTCAACCACGTCTCTCTATCCTCCTGCCTGACTGGCTTTGTACAGTATGTGGACTGTCCAACACGTGGAGAAAGGACATTAGATCTGTTCTATGCTAACGTGAAGGAGGCTTACAGGACAGTGTCTCTTCCACCACTGGGTAGATCTGATCACAGCATGGTCTATCTACAACCCACATACAGACTGTGTGTACAAAGACTTCCTGTTACTACCAGATCTTTCAGGAAGTGGTCACCAGAGGCGAGTGATGCTTTGATGTCACAGACTGGGCTGTACTGCTGGAGGAAGATGAAATGGACATTGACGTGGACAGGAGGGTCAGCACCATCACAGACTACATTAACTTCTGTAGGGACACTGTGATTCCAGTCAGGACTGTAAGGTGCTATCCAAATAACAAACCATGGATCACCAGTGACATCAAAGACCTCCTGAAGCAGAAAAAGAGGGCGTTCCAGAATGGGGATAGAGAAAGGCGGAGGAGTGTACAACAGGAGCTTAAAAAGACATTACGTCGAGCTAAGGTGGAGTACAAGAAAAAGGTGGAGAGACAGCTGGAGAACAATAACACCAAGGAGGTGTGGAGGGGCATGAGGACCATCACTGGATACAGACTGAAGAACTCTCAGTCTGTGGAAGGTGATGTGGACAGAGCCAATACTTTCAACCATTATTACAACAGGTTTGACAGTGTGGCTTTTCCCTCCTCTGCTGCTGCTCCCTCCACCCCCACCACTACAGCTGCTTCCTCTATACTGCTTCCACTGCCCTGCTGTACTTCCACCTCAATGGCAACCTGCATCGCCAAGCCTCCTCCTCCGCCTGACTGCACCTCCACCTCTGCTGTCACCAACAAGCTTCTTCTGTCCAGCTGTACCTCCACCTCTGCAGCAACTTCCACCAACAGGCTTCTGTTATGCTGGTGTCTGCTGGGGGAGTTGCACTACAGTAGTCTGACTACAGACGAAAACTGTAGGCGCCTGGACAAACTGGTGAAAAAGGCTGGTTTTGTTGTAGGCAGAAGGCTGGACCCTCTCAGTGCTGTGGTGGAGCAACGGATGAGGAGGAAGTTAGATTCTGTTTTGGAGAACAATAAACATCCTCTCCACAGCATCCTGCAGGACAGAGGAGCAGCTGCAGTGAGAGGCTGCAGGACTGAGAGCTTCAGGAGGTCCTTTGTCCCCACAGCCAGAAGGCTTTTTAACAGTGATGCTGACATGTTCTTCTCAAATGTATTAATGTATTCATTTATTATTGTTATTATTATTTTTATTGTTCTTATATACAATCATTGTAAATATTCAAAAGATACATTTTTGAGCTACTTGACTAATTTTGAATTTCTCCCACTGGGGGATGAATAAAGTATTTTTCTCTTCTATTCTATTCTATATATTCCCTCTTTAAAACGTTTTGTGTTTTTTTGCATGCAGAGATTAAAAGGGACCGGAGTCAAATTCCTTGTTTTTGAGCACAAACTTGGCTTAATAAAGATGATTCTGATTTTGATAATAATTGAATTACCAGTAACCTGAAAAAGCTGCTGAACATGCAGATGAAGGCCTTTAGGGATAGAGAGAGGGAGTTATTGAGGACTGTTCAAAAACAGTTGAAAAAGAAGATGACAAGATTCTTGTCATTGCTTAAAAACAATTAAAGACAGTTTAGAAGCTCCAACATCACAGTGAAAAAACTAACACTTAAAAAAACCCACAAAGACAAAAAAATGCACTAAAGAAAATGTAATAAAATTTGCAAAGAGTGCACAAGAAAGTGTAGATAGTACAGTCTGGTTATTGGGAGTGATGGATGTGACAGCTCATGGACATAATCTATTTTCTTTGGTTTGGGATGTCACTTAAGTTCATGTGTGTGTAAAGGCAAATGAGCGAATACTTTTGGCTGAGTTGTACTGATTCTACTTCAAGTACAACTCAGAGTCCAGTCATCACCAGACATACTCACATGACTGTGCAGTTGTTGGATGTATCAGTGAATGACACGAGGCTGACTACAGGGAACTGGTGAAGAACTTTAGGACATGGTGTGGTAATAATCACCTCATCTTGAATGTGAAAAAGACAAATTGGCAGGAGGTGAACACAGTGGTTCTGTGAACTCCTTTTTAGCCCTTGCTCAGCTGTTTTTGCAAGGCTTCAGTGCTGTCCCTCTGTGGGAAGCTGCTTGTTAAGGGAGTGGTGTTGCCACACTGTGTGGCTGTGGGGGGTGATTGGACTGCAGAAATGTTTAGGAGGGTGTCAAACTAAAATGCATGTGAGTTCCAGAATGCAGGTTTTTCCAGCAGAACATTGCATTGAATCAAGTTGAGAAGTGTTACTAATTTAACCTATCAGTGGTTTTAATGTTATGACTGATTGGTGTAAGTTGTAGTACTATTTACATTAATTATTAAACATGTTGGACATTTTAAGCTGTCTCGGTTATGGTAATCCTACAAGCTTGAACAAAGGTAAATGTGTTTTATTCAGCCTTTTTTAAACTAGTCAAAAAAATAAACACCCGGTAACGTCTATTTGAGTGCAACGTGAAAGTGTTTAAATAATTGCCAGTCACACTTTGAATGCCTCTTCAGTAGACAAGGGTTTGATAGGCTTCAGCTCAGCTCTGCAGAAATGCAAACACAACACTGGGGTGTACATAATAATTTTCATAAAGGATGTTGCTGTCGGGGCATCAAAAATGGACACAGCTCAAGCCTCTTTCATGGAGGCTCTAAAACTGACAGCAACAACTGTAGAAAAAAGAGATGAAATTGATTGTTTTTTCCTTTTTATTATTTAATTTATTTTGTACCCGTTGTGAGGACATCTGGAAGCTGTCAAATGTAGGAAAATTGGCCTTATTATCTTAGAGCTGTGATTACCCATGACACAACCCCTAATGCCGTACCTTTATGTTGCTTTAGTGGCTGTCTACTGGGATGTAGAGGTATGCTGGACTGGCAAGTCCTAGCTCTGTCAGAGCACTGATGATGGACCTTCTGCTACATGCATTAGGACAGACTTTGATCATTTTGAATTAAATATTGAACCTGTGGTTACTTTTGGTGTAAAAGCAGTTCAAAGCAGTTCATCAGAGGCATTGGATGACGTTGTTCAGAGCAGTGATGGTTACATGTTTGCAGAGTAAACAAAACTTCAACTCCACCTCAACTGAAACATTATAAAAGAACTGTTCTTCCAGCTCAGTTATTCTCATTGTGAGTCAGCCCATAGGACCAACATGGGTGCCCAAGGACTCCAACTAACACCATGGCTCATCTACCTGATTCTGCTGGCTGGCTCACTTGCTCAGACTGGTAAACCTTTTTTTTAAAAGTATTTTTCAGCTTTAGACTTAATGGATGATATAAAGGATCTGTGTTGTAACAGAGGTATCACATGTCTAATCAGTTTCAATTTAGATATTGTATATGTTTGGGTACTTGTCTTGAATATTAAGCCTGATTTTAAACCAAAAAATGATTTAAATGAGTTGCAAATGATTTTCAGCAAAGTTTTTAAATACATTGCTTAAAAAACTGTTAGGTAGCCCACTTACCCAGGCCAGTTTAGAGACTTTGGGCTATCATGTTTTAAAGACGTGGAATAGAAATATCGAAAATGTGAATTTCAATATTTATTTTCTATACATTGTCATTTTATTCAAACATATGTTTTCAGAGTACTTGTAATACAGAATATTTTGATAAAAAAACGATAAGATTGATGTGCTTATCTTTCTAAAATTAGCATCATGTTTGATACAAAATAAAAAAAAATTCCATTGTTATATATTTCAAACATGATATTTAATTTATTGAACTTTTTTTTAAATGTCCCAAATCAGAAAATTAAATTCTCAAGCAATTTCTGGAGGCTACAAGCCACATATGACTTTGAAAGTGTACATCAACACAAGCCTACTATTTATTAGGAACGTTTTTCTGAACGACCCCAACCTTAACAAGCCAAACTATGTTTTGTTTGTTATATTTAGGGGTGAAATAATAAGTTATCTTTAATACTTTTTGAGAAGTAGGTTTTTAGAATTTAATTCAATTCAATTCAATTCATTTTTATTTATATAGCGTCAAATACAACAAATGTCATCTCAAGGCACTTAGATAATAAAGTCCAATTCAAGCCAATTGGAATTCAATTAATCGTAATCATAATTATTCATAAAATAATTTAGAATGAATAGTATCACTCAGAAAATTTTACAGTGTTTTAGACTCATTTACCTTTATCCAACAAAAATGCTGATGAAATATAGTAACTGACCTGAACATCGTAGACGTAAAGTATGAATCTGTCCCCATGAGCACATTTAAAAGCATTTTTTGAACTCATAAATATATTTAATAATCCTGACCAAAAAAAAGCAAAGCATTTAATTAGAGGCATACATATATACCACTCACCATAAAAGTGGGTATAATTTAATTGATAGTACTGCCATGGATCTAATTATTTCATATAGATTCATTTACCATAAAAAAAAAAAAAAATCACATTAAAAGATCTAACAGGAAAAAACGGTTAAATTTACATGGAATGACCCACTGGATTCACTGCTTTTGTTATATAAAAATTGAGGGTAAAATTATTTTATACATAAAATACATACTCTGGGAAAATCTAGGGACAAATTAATGGATGATTATTTATTCTCTCCCTACAGTAACCATTGTCCCTTCTCTGAACACATTAAACCTGAATTCAGGTAACTATGCAAATTGTGTTTTTTTTCCCCCAACTGTTCATGTTAATCAAAACAGATGTGTTTATGTGATTTTCTGTTTTTATAATTTTGCAGCTAACACATCTCACATTGACAGAGTGTGCACAACTTGGGGGCACTATCACTTTAAGACCTTTGATGGAGATTTCTTCCAGCTTCCCTCAACGTGTAACCATATCCTGGTCTCACAATGTAAAAGCAACTATGAAAATTTTATCATCAACATGAGGCGGAGCGTCATCAACAATATCCCCACCATCAGTACCATCACCATGAGGCTGGAAGGTTCTGTGGTAGAGCTCTCCAACAACTCTGTGATTGTTAATGGAAAGACGTAAGTCCACTCAAGACCAATCAACTGTGCCTACATGTATCTATGAGATACTGAGACACAGAATATTAAAGATTATGTAGTACAGATTTCAGCTCAAGTTGTGTTGGAAATATAGGGAATTTAGTTTTCAGCAAATTTGACTTTTATTTACGTTCAACACAAAATTCTTACAGTCTACATAACGTTTTCTCAAGCTTTTAAACAGATTTGACTCTTTAAGAAACTCTGGGAACCACAAGTAAACCTACAGACTGAGAACGAAGTGCTCTGTTAGGAAAATATCCAACTATGAGATCTTTAAGATATGATGGAGCTCGGTCATTAAGAGCTTTATATGTTAGGAGAAGAATCTTAAATTCTATTCTGAATTTAACAGGGAGCCAATGAAGAGAAGCTAAAACTGGAGAAATATGATCTCTCCTGTTAGTTCTCATCAGAACTCTGGCTGCAGCATTTTGGATCAACTGAAGGCTTTTCAGAGAATATGTGGGACAGCCCAATAATAAAGAATTACAGTAGTCCAATCCTGAAGTAACAAATGCATGGAGCAGTTTTTCTGCATTACTCTGAGACAAGATGTTCCTGATTTTAACAAGATTACGAAGGTGAAAAAAGGCAGTCCTAGAAACCTGTTTTATATGCGAGTCAAATGATAAGTTCTGGTCAAAAATAACTCCACGGTTCCTCACTGTAGAACTAGAAGCCAAGGAAATACCATCTAGAGTAACTATATAGCTAGACAATTTCTCCCTGAAACGCTCAGGTCCAAAGATAACGACTTCAGTTTTGTCTGAATTTAGCAGCAGACAGTTCTGAGTCATCCAGGTCTTTATGTCTTTAAGACATGCTTGTAGTCTGACCAACCTATTGGGTTCATCTGGTTTTATAGATAAGTACAGCTGAGTATCATCAGCATAGCAATGGAAATTAATGCCATGCTGTCTAATAATGTTACCTAATGGAAGCATGTATAAAGTGAAAAGAATCGGTCCAAGCACAGAACCCTGGGGAACTCCATGACTTACTCTGGTGTGTGAGGAAGATTCTTCATTTACAAGAACAAACTGAAATCTATCAGATAAATATGACTTAAACCAGCCTAATGCAGTTCCTTTAATCCCAATAACATGTTCAAGTCTCTGTAATAAGATACTGTGATCGACCGTATCAAATGCAGCACTGAGATCCAACAGGACAAGCACAGACACAAGTCCGCTATCAGAGGCTAAGAGGAGATCATTGGTAACTTTCAGCAGTGCAGTTTCTGTGCTATGATGCACTCTGAATCCTGACTGAAACTCTTCAAACAGATTATTTCTGTGTAAGTGATCACAAAGCTGAGCTGCAACTATTTTTTCAAGAACTTTAGACATAAAAGGGAGATTGGATATAGGTCTATAATGAGCCAACACTTCTGAATCAAGAGTAGGTTTTTTAAGTAAAGGTTTAATTACAGCAACCTTAAAAGTCTGAGGTACATATCCTGTCAACAAAGACAGATTGATCAAATCCAATATGGAAGCATTGATTAAGGGGAAAACAATCTTCTAAAGCTGCTGTACCTGATGATACATCAGTGAAAATAGTGGGAAGGATTCCATGTATCTTCAGTTTGATATATATTATTTAAATATAAATATTTGCACAAGACAGTGAATAAAATGATGATGGAATTAACTCTTTAAATCTGGTTACAGCATTCTCTGATAGACACCTTCTATCAATAAATTTCTTGTTGTGTAGTCAAGTAATGTAAACTCAAAACAGACAGAAACTCAGAATAAGGGCCAGGTGGACGATACACAACAACAAACACAAGAGGTTTCTGGGATTTCCACTTTGCGTGGGAAAAACTGAGAATCAGATATTCAAAAGAGCACAAACTAATCTTGGGTCTGGGACTGATGAGTAACCCTGATCTGAAGATAGCTGCCACTCCTCCTCCTCTGCCTGTGGTTCCAGGAACGTGAACATTTAAACAGTCAGAGGGAGTTGATTCATTAATGCTAACATGATCCTCCTGCTGCAGCCAGGTTTCTGTAAGACTAAATATATCAATATGATGATCACAAATCAACTCATTCACTAACAGAGGCATGGAAAGGAGAGATCTGATATTCAGCAAACCACATTTAATAGTTTGATGTTTTTGGGCAGTTAAAGTTTTTCCTCTTGTGTTTATTGATTTATTTATCATTTATTTGGGTGCTGTGGGAGCAGACACAGTCATCATAAGGTTGTTTTTTTTTGGGGGGGGGGGGTCAGCAGGTGGGAAGCTGCAGAGAAGTGTGTAAGACTACAACTCTGCATCCTGGTCTGAACCTTGGGTTGTCATGTTTTTGGATGACTAATAAATTCGTCCATATTTCTAGAAATGAGAGCTGGTGTCTCTGCCACGTTTCTGACTATAGAGCTACCAAATACCAGGGTTTTTTCCTCAGCGGGTGTGTCGCTTAGTGGGGGGATTTTATTTGAAACTTGGACAGGTTGATGGTGAACCACAGGCTTGACTTTAGGGCTATGCCTCCTCTTCCTGACTGTTACCCAGCCAGCTTGTGGTCCCGGCTGTTCGGGTTCTGCTGGAGGACAACTAATGAGCCAGAAAACCTCGCCTTCAAAGCAACAAAAAAAAACCTTTTGTTTTGTACTACATGTAACATTATCACTAAGGGAGACGAGTAGCTAAACATCTGACACACGGAGCAGGTGAAAGCAGGAGATGGAGGGAGAGAACTGGTAGCCATGCTAAGCTAGAAAACCAGACACAACGCCAGACGATTCAAATGTGTCAAAACACCAAAGATCTATAGAAATGAGTGCTTGAACTAATTTAGAACTTTTTAGAAAAGTGTTGCTGCCGCATAATTAATGATTATCAAATCTTTTTTGTGATTTATAAAAATATCTCACCTTTGAAATAAGATTTGATGCTCTTTTGTAGATAAATGTTTGTTTTATGAGATTTGCATATAATTTTATTCTACATTTAACACAGTGTAGCCTACCAACCTTTTTGGAACTGAGGGTGTGTCTTTTACCATCAATAACCAATACTTCTCTGTTTTACTATAAATATCTCTTCAAATTGCCATGGAGGCACGTCCAGTGCTGCCACCAGTGGATTATGAGAAAAATGCAGTGTTCTCATGGTGTCTGTGTCAGATCTTGAGGAACATCCACTGAGGAATTTTGAAAAACCTTGTGCCTTGAATAATTTGTGGTGCCACAGAGTCCTGGGCAAACACCTTTGTTTGAAAACCTGAACTTTAGAACAGGCTTGCTTTCATTAAGACCATGGAGGCAATAACTTGCAAAACCAAAGACAACGATACATCACTTGGGTAATCGATAAAAAAGAACAAAACATAGAAAATAGCTTCAGAAAATAGTAATACAGAGTTATGGAAAACTTATATATCATCATTCCCTTAAACTCAGGGAAGGCTGGCATGTGTCTGAGATTAATATTATACTTCTCGCCTCCGCTGCCTTCTTTTGATTTTCCAGTTGAAGCTAAATATTTTGCAAGCTTTTTTATGTCTTTTTGTAATATTCAGATTTGAATCAGTATCTGAAGGATCTTTTGAATATGGCCTCCTGTGCTTTCTGTTTTATTTTCACACCGTATTTGTTTGCCCCAGGATGTCTCTGCCACTTGTCATATTTGGAGTGAGCATCAAAAGGACCACATCAAGTATCTTTGTCGAAGCTAAGCTCGGAATCAAGGCTATCTGGAACCTGGATGACTCCTTGGATGTATGAAACACACAAATGCAAACACCTACCCATTATAATCTAATAGTACAAATCACAAATCACTTCAGGCACTTTTCACCTGTAATTTAAATACTTTTTAAGTTAGGGTAAGTAGAGGGCAGGGTGTCATTCTGTCAAAGTACACACCATGAAATGACGCACAAAACTACAAAACAGGTACTCATGACATGGGGCATGACTTGGGGTGCAATAACTATCCTCCTTTATGCAGCATTTTATGTGTTGACCTATTACTGCTTTTATTATCAAATGTATTTCATGGGGTTTTAAGCACACCACTTTATTTCCAAATTGGTAGCCTTGTACAAAGAACTGTTTCACTACATACACCCTGCGAAAACAAAGGAATACACTAAGTCAGAAGCTGTTATCTTTATTATTGACAACAAGTCCTTTAATACCAACTAAACTAAACTCATGAAAATGATAGTAAGTTCATTCCTGGGCCATCACAGTTGTAAAAGCTCTAAGAAGTGTGATGGCAAACATTTTTCAAAACATTTTTTTTAATGCCTTATGATTTATGCCATAGTGACAGAGAGAAAACATGCTGCAACATGAAATGGAGAATTCTACAGACAGTATGATGATAATGTGAAGTCTAATGATTCCCCCCTTGTGAGTACATGTTTGTGGTGTCTTCACAGATTGAAATTGATGCTAAATATCAGAACCAGACTTGTGGACTGTGTGGGAACTTTGATGGTATATCCAATGATTTCATAAAAGACGGTAAGATCTTTTTCAAAATGATAGATAATCAGGTGGATTGTTATGTGGCCTCTAGTCAGGATTTCACTCAATATTGAAAAAGGACTGGAATGAGTTTACAAAATATAATGACAGAGGATCATTTAGGATATTTTTTTAAAAAGGACTATATTCACACTGTTACTGAGAGGGGTTGTGATTGACAACAACAAAGGCTTGCTCTGGACAACAAGACATCCATCGTATGTGAGTAATTTAGTTGAAGGCTAGATGAGGTCCCCCTGATCCAGTGTGTAGCTTCAGAGAAAGCTTGTACTACAACTCTTTGAAAGACAACCAGCCAGAGGGAAAGCTCCAACACAGTCATTCCACAAGCAGCAGAGCAGATCAATCTGGAAGCTTAACGTGTCTCTTCCCTGAAGTCAAACCCACTTCACATTTTTTAAGGAGAGAATCTAAGCTGGCTGAAATCGTGAATGAATGATGACCAAACCCCAACTTTATTCGTGCTCTGTCGAAGACAACATTTTAGTTGATCTTGTGGGAATCAGTCAACAGTAAGCTCTGAGTAAATTCTACTTTCTTACCCTTGGGTATTCTTTGTTGCATAGATAAGACCTTGGTTTAGAACGCCAAAGAACAATACCAAGGTGGCGTATCCTTTTAAAGATTTAGCTCAGTACCAAGCCTGTGCAGCGGTGGTTCTACAGAAGGGAGAAATCTGCCTGTGAAATCAAGTTTCCATGTGAAGACTGGTGCCACCCATACAATTCAACTGGGCAACCATGGAGCTACCCAGTCTGTTTTCATCATAATTCATAAACCTGTTGTGACTGGTCGGAAACTCGTCCAAGTGGAGAACAGAGTTCATCACAACATGATGTGATGTGGAAGAGCTCGCTGCAGTTGATTGATATTAGAGTTTAGGAAATGTCAAAGATTTGGATGTGCATTGCTCCAGCGTTCAACTTCAATCTGTTCACTTGAACTTGAACCAGTTTTACAGTGTAAGCACAGCTCATCTGAATTTCATTAATCAAAAGAAATGCTGTTCACATACAGCCTATAAATCTGATGTATAAAATGAGGATTAGATACTTAGATACAAAAGGTGAAATGAATGCATGATTTCTATGACTGGAAAAATAGTAGCATGGGTTTATGGTCTGTAAAATACTGTATCCTGCAGTGTTTTTCTTAACAAGTTTTTAATTCATTCAAATTCAGAACTGATGGAGCAAAGCAACCTCAGTTAAACACATCACAAACACAGAATTTAAGCTTCCATGTTGTGACGTACTTTTTATGTCCATGTCCTTAAATATTTCCAGTGACCATTTGAGGAATAGAACAGCTCTTACAATTGAGTATTATTTCACATGACAGAAATAGTTTACTGTGCAACTTAACATCTGTGGCTTTAAGCTGTCCTTAATGATTGGTCATTGTCTGTTATTCCTGCTGTCAATTAGTTGTAGAAATATCAGCATCATGTGAAAATATGTTTTAGAGTATATTGATAAATGTTATGTTGAATCCAATCACCCCATGCCCCTGACATAAAGTTGTTTAACATTCCTTTAGTTTGTGCAAACCACAACACAAAACAAACAAATAAGAACCGAAGAAAAGTTTTTCCATTTGTGCTGAAAACCGGGATGTATAATCCCAGTGACCGCTGTGTGGCTGACTGTGCTGTTCTGTAGGGGCTCTGGGGTCTGTGCTAGACTTCGCTGAGACCTACAAGGTGAATGGGCCCACAGAGAGCTGTGAGGAGCCTGAACTCAACTCAGTCCAGAGCTGTGGCGATAAGGTACCTCCTCACTCTTCAGCGTACTTCAAACACATTTAAACATTTCATGAAGTCAGACACATTAACGTGATATATGTTCTATACTATCTATGGCTCTTAAAGTTTTGACTGTTTCTATATTTCTTATCAATTGAATATCATCCAATTTTCCAAACTTAGCGACAGCAATAACATTTTACTGACAGGGTAAGTGACTAACAGTGGTCATCTTGTTACAATGCAAAGCTCTTACTGGGAAAATTCAGACAGATGTTACTTTGGCACATTCTACCTCCGTAAACAGTTTTGCAGACTACTTTTACATTATAGGTCAATATAGAACATCATCAGGACTTCATCTAAAGTATGTTAAGAAAACGCAATGCAAAATAATGGAATAAAAAAGATACACTCATAGAGACAGATGCCAAACACTGGAGCGGTGGGCAGCCAATCACAGCGCCCGGGTAGCATGGGGGTACGGCGCCTTGCTCAAGGGCACCTCGCTCAAGGGCACCTCGCCCGTGTCAAGGAGGTGGACTGACACCCCTCTAGCTGTCAGTTCCACCAATCTTTGAGTGGCGAGAGTGGGAATCGAACCTTCCGGTTACACGGCCGCCTGTTAAACTCTGCCCCATGTGAGGCTCGCATTCACGACCTTCAGAATATGAGAGTGACGCGCTGCCTACGGCGTTAGATCCAACATAGTAGACAGATTTAAGTGTAATGTGAAAAGGATGTACCTTGTTTTGTTTCCCTTACTGAAAGAGCCAATTCATCTTTTTATGAATCATTGAAATGTGTTTCTCCAGCATCTCTGTGACCAGACCTTCTCCAGTGCTCCATTCAGCAGTTGCCAGAACCTTCTTGATGTGGAGTCCTTCAGTAAAGCCTGTATGGCAGATATGTGCAACTCAAAAGACAACACTAACTCCGTCCTCTGCAAAACCATCTCAGAATTCTCCAGAGAGTGTGTTCATGCAGGCGGCAGGCCTCAACAGTGGAGGAATGAAACTTTTTGCTGTAAGGGTGTCACACCTCAAAATGACCACATTTCATTGCACCTCATTTGAACATTCTAGTTTTGAATAATTGCAGTTTTCGTTGCCTGTTTTTTACAGAATAGAATACATTTACAGATTATCAATGAAACAACAAAACTGGAAAAATTGTTTTCACAGATAAGAAATGTCCCTACAACATGGAGTTCTTGGAGTGTAGCAGTTCATGCCCTGACAGCTGCTCGAACCCTCAGGCCAGTCAGACGTGTGATAGCCACTGTCATGATGGCTGCAGCTGCCCTGCTGGTACCAACACACCTTTTGGACTATATTGCTATATGCTAGCATATACAATATTCTTTATGTCTCTGACACATGCATGAACATGAGTGTGATGATCATTTCCCCCTGTCTTCTTTAGGAATGGTCTTTGATGACGTTGCTAACACAGGGTGTGTTGCTGTCACTCAGTGTCCATGTCTCCACAACAACAACATCTACCAGTCTGGAGAGTCCTACTCTCACAACTGTAGATCTTGGTAAGATGAGGATTTGGACAGCTTTATTGAAGTTTCAAATGAAAATAAATACGCTACAATTATAATCTCCGAAATCCAGATTTCCGGATATGTATGTGACATAAAAGTGAGAGGGGACAGACTTCAGGAATGGCTATGGTTGCAGAATGCATTTTGAAAATTCATGACCATGACGCTTCACTTTTTGTGAATATGTTAAAAATCCTGATGATGGCTTTTCCCCTTGTTTTCATGTGTTGAACGGGGAGGAGATCCCCATGAAGATTTGGAGTCATTATTTTTTTTGTCCTATTTTTTGTGACCTTTGTCTATTTGGTGCCCATGTGTTGTTTCCACTGATGTTAGTTCATTTGTTCCACTGTCTCTGATCTAATGCACGGCAAACCAAAGGTTTAGTTTATCTAAATTAAACCAGGATTTATGTATCATTATTCTTTCACCATATTACCAATCACATTGATGAAATGAAATTGGTTTGTGTGTGTGTCTGTGACAGTGTTTGTGAGAGTGGTCACTGGAAGTGTACGGAGGAAAACTGCTCAGGAACCTGCTCTGTGGAGGGAGGAGCTCATATTAACACCTTTGATGGAAAAGTCTACACCTTCCATGGGGACTGCTCCTATGTTCTGGCTAAGGTATAGAAAGTTCAGCTAATATTTAGCGCTCATATACCACTATGTACCATGTCACATAAGGAGCATGGATTGACAAACCACTTGCAGAGTAAATTCTGGACATGTTTGGATATGATGGACCAATTTAGAATTTTATGAAAGAAGACATTTGAGTGTATAATATATTTTAGATTAATAGTTCTGGTTGGTGACGTGTTTTCTCTTAATTTGTGTTGCAGCAGAGTAATGGATCTTCATATACTGTGTTAGTGGACCTGGTCAAATGCGGTCTGACTGACAGCAGGACGTGTCTCAGAGCTGTTACTCTGGCCTTGGACGACAATTCTGTGGTAATCCTCAGACACAAACATTTGTTTTTCTGTCATTTATTCCACTGATGTATGGATATTTCCTTTTGACACAGTGTAAAAAAACCGCTCAGGGTCTTTGAGCCATTTGCCCAAAGTACAAGTGAATAGGTTTTATTTGCCCAGATACCACAATTACATACCTTTTATTTTTATCATTGATCATCAATTGATAATAATTATAGTCATTATAATGATAACGATTTTAACAACGCACAATACATATTATAGCTCAAATGATTTGGGGTAATACGATGTACAGAATCAAGAGTAGCAACATGAATATTTGTGTATTTATGGAACTGTGACTATCCAGAATGACATGATCATAAAAATTATAATTCTGTGCACATTATAGAAGTATCAACTTGTGAAGTTGTTGTAACTGGTGACTAACTGAAATGACAAAGTCGTGACCCTTTTGTTTCGAAACTTGTTTCTAATTTATCCAATATCATTTAAATAACTGGTCATTTGGTTCTAACGCCTACAGGAGTCAGATATAGAGAGAGTTTTAATGATAATTTAATCTTCAGTAAAAAAGTTCTTTAACTACTCCACATGTTAGAAAGCAGATGTAACAGATGTTCTTTGTTGTTGATGTACAGTAATAAAGTTGTGACAGTTTTAGTTTTTATGTTGGAGTCTTGGACCAGCACACTAATGAGTTTATAGGGACTTTTTAATTGAGCATGCTAATCATTTTTATTTTTCTAACACTACCAAAATGTAAACTCAACAATTACATCCAACTGATAAGCCTGAAAATAAGTTGGCAATAAATGTACATGCTGTCTTGTATAGAAACGTTCGATAAGTAGGTAATTGAGAACGCTGCAGAATTCTTCTGATAGTGGCAGATTCCAGGGTCATTTTTCCAACTAAGAGGACAACAGGCTACGACAGGTTGAGAATGTAGTCGACTAATGATAGACAGTCTTGGCATAAATTATCATAACAGTAAGCCGATGGCTAACAGCAAAAAAAACCCAAAATATTTTCAATAATGAAAAATGAATTTGTCTTCACTTACCCAAACACAGAGTTTATCTGGCACACAGGCTACTGTTAAGAAATGAAGACATTAAGGAGAGGTCCAAACATCTTCCGTCTCAAACAAACCAAAAACTACTGAGGACAGTGTGGGATTCTATATTCCCTGCAAAGCTGAATAAAACATTTCTGGACTCAGACACATACAGTATCTCGATTGACAACAAGTTGATTACCTCATTATTGGGTAATCCTGCTAATAATCTGACAAACTAAGTGAAACAAACACAAGAACTTGGCAGAAGAACTGACGTTGTTGACAAGATGGTGATAAAAAAGCTCTGTGACTGTACGCTTACTTGATTAAATTAGCCTTGTTCTTAGCAACATGGTGCAGATTAAATTGTTTAAGCAAAACCAAATGAATATTAGTCAATGTAAGTGGTGGATTTACATGTGATTTAATCTAAAATGTGTCTTTCCACAAAATCAGGTCATCAAAATTCAAGCATCTGGACAAGTTTATGTCAACAAGATTCTTTCTCAGCTTCCACTGTTTACACGTGAGTCCATTTAAATCCTACCGTCCTTATTTCAGAACATCCACAGATCCATCAGTGATACCCACTTTATCATGTAAGGATTGCAGGGGGCTGCAGCCTCTCCAATTTGAAATTTGGTAAAAGGCAGGGCACAGTCCCTAACCTTGCTGAGACAGAGAGACAGAAAGCTTACACTTACAGCCCATTTGGAATACCTGTTAATATAACATGCCTGCTGTTTTTCTGTGGGGGAAACCAACGCATCCATAGAAAAGCCATACTAACACAAGGTGAATATGTAAACTCCACAGAGAGACTAACCCTAACCCAACTGGCAGGTTCTAACTCAAGCATTTTACTGTGAGGTGGCAGGGCTAAACACAACATGGCCACATACCTAACATGCTATGAAGAAAGCTGAACATTTCTTAAGAATCAGTTTCTTGTTTTTAGTGAGCAGACCTGAAAGTATCATGATTACAGTTTAGAATGAGCAAAACATTCATTGACGCAAATAAATGATCAAAGATGATGAGGCAAACATACAAACTGCTACTGTCTGCAGCGCAGACACATTCTCCATAACTCATGTAACTGATTCGACAAATTGCTGGAACGTTGTGTGTTTGATGTCTTCTGGTCCCTGCAGCTGAGCTGAGGGCTTTCAGGCCATCTTCCTTCTACATCTTTATAAGCACCGAGGTGGGCTTACAAGTGATGGTGCAGCTGTCCCCCGTGATGCAGGTGTTCATTTCAGCTCATATATCCCTCAAAGGGACCACCTCTGGTATGCCTTGACAATAATGTTTCATTGTCTTAAAAAGTTATGTCTTTAAGCCTGATCAGCCTGACGGATCCAACAGAATTGGATCAGTCAGGCTTCTAATAATTTATATATCAATAAATGCACATTTTTGCAAAACCCATGCATCTCAGGTTTGTGTGGGAACTTCAACAACATAATGAGTGATGACTTCAGGGTGATCAGTGGGCTAGTGGAAGGCACTGCTGCAGCTTTTGCTAACACATGGAAAACTAGAGCCAGCTGTCAAGACATCACAACACGCTTTGGACATCCCTGCAGCCAGGATATCAGCAGGGGTACAAATAAACTCTCATAAAATGCAAACCCTATCATACCACATTTTAAAGTACACTGCAGGAATTTCTGGGCATTTTGAATGACTTTGTTTCTGTGTTTTTCTGTCTCAGAGAATTATGCTAAGTACTGGTGTTCCAAACTAACTGATCCCAAAGGAGTGTTTGCTCCATGTCACTCTGTCATCAGCCCCAGCACATACACAGATGTAGGTTTGCACACACAAAGTTTCGATGACAAATAAATTACTTAACTTTTCTTAATCAGCCCATGTCAACTGTGTCTCCTCACAGAACTGTATGTATGACAGCTGCAACTGTGAGAAAAGTGAGGAGTGCATGTGTGCCGCAGTCTCCTCATATGTCTATGCCTGCTCAGCAGCAGGAATCCACATCAGAGGCTGGAGGGCAATCATGTGCGGTGAGTTAAACACCAGTGTCCTACATTTTACTGTATCGGAGCGGACTGTTGTTACAGCAACAGTTCATGTACAGCACATGCAAAGCTATTTACAATTAACTGAATTCCACTTGTAACAACACGTAACAGCTGCAGAACAAGCATACAGAACAAGTATACAATTTTCAATTTGTAACAACAAACAATTTACTGTACCTTGAAGAAACATACAAGTTATCTGTCAGATATACTTTTGTGTTACCACCTATTTCTTATTTCTTCCAACAGGAAAATTCAGTCAAATGTGTCCAACTGAAACAGTGTACGACTACAACATGACCAGTTGTGGTCGTACTTGTCGTTGCCTCAGCCAAGCTGATTACTCTTGCCAGACCAGTTTCACTACTGTGGATGGCTGTGGCTGTGCCGAGGGAACATACATGAATGAGGGGGAGCAGTGTGTGTCCAATGCAAGTTGTCCCTGCTATGATAAAGACACAATTATTCCTGCTGGACAGACTATCATCAAAGATGGCACCACATGGTAACTACTTATAGTGTCAGGAATGTACTTTTGTTCTAAATATACAGAGCATAAATTGTACACTTTAAGTCAAAGGAAGCTGATAAGCTGACAAGTATAATAAAATGGTCACACCTGACAATGCCATACCAATGTCATACCAATGCCATACCAATGCCATTTAAGTATACTTACAGTCCAAAGTCAGGTTAAGTATACATATTTCTGTTCTGTCAACTCTTCTGACATGATGTGACTGCGTCAGTATAATTAGCGTTTTTTTTTTTTAGTAGAAAGAATTCCAATAAAACAAAAACAATCTGTGTCAGTAACTAACCCTCACACCTGTTCTCACAGTGTTTGCAGACATGGAGCTCTTAGCTGCTCGGGAGGAGCCCGGATACAAAGTAGGTTTCCACATTTGCCGAAGTCATTGTGTCCATATAGACACTGTAAGCTGGTTACATGCTTTTCTGGTTAAGTGCAAAATCCAGTTTGAGAAAAGTATAATGATTTATTTTCAGCTGCTCAGAAACATGAACACTAAGAATCTATTTCTCTGAATGAGAGATTGGCAGTTATTGGAAAAGCTTTATTTTGAATTCTCTTCAACATCATTGATTTTCAAAGTGAAATCTCTGGTCTTGAAATTCAATTCAATTCAATTTTATTCATGTAGAGCCAAATCACAACAAATGTCATCTCAAGGAACTTCACTAATACAGTCAAGCCAATTAAATCCAATTAATTAAATTCAAAATAATCCAATTCATTCATACAGAGCCAATTCAAAAACCATTTCCTAGCTAAGGAAACCAACAGATTGCCCTGAAACTTGTCTTCAGTCCAATCTCCCGTCCTGAGCGTGCCTGAGGCGACTGTGGAAAGGAACGACTCCCTTTTCCCTCAGGGAAATTGAAATCTCACACTTACATTACATTACATTGCGGTCATTTTGCAGACACTTTTATCCAAAGCGACTTACAATAAGTGTGTTCCACATCGGTAGGCAAAAGAATAAGTGCATTTCCTTCCAAAACCAAACAGCTAAGAGCATAACTAGTGCTAGAGTAAGAGCGGTAAGTTAGGTACCGAGACAAATGGGAAGACAATTTAGGAAACAAAACAATTTAGGAAACAAATAAGTGCGTAAGGAGCATGGACGAAACAGGTGATGTCCTAAGAGGGCAGATCTAGGTCATTTCTGTTATATACAGAAATGTACAAAGGACACAACAGTGGAAAACACTAGCACCCATAATAATAATAATAATAATAATGTTATAATATTAGTATACTAGTAACCCCCAGCTGGGGTTTGAGAGGACAGAAAAGAGGGGACAACAAACACTGTAACACCATTCAAAGGATATCTGTTGGAACAGGGAAACATGAGTTAATGACCACAATAATGTCACATGTACATAATGTCATTTGAGAAATTAAACGGGGGAAAAAGAGAGCAAAGTGAGAAAAGGTGTGACAGATGAGGCCCCCCAGCAGTCTGGGCCTATAGCAGCTTAACTATGGGATGTTTCAGGATCACCTGAGCCATCCCTAACTATAAGCTTTATCAGAAAGGAAAGTTTTAAGCCTGGTCTTAAAAGTGGAAAGGGTGTCTGCTTACCGGACATTTACTGGCAGCTTATTCCACAAGAGAGGGGCCTGATAACTGAAGGCTCTGCCTCCCGTTCTACTTTTAGAAACTCTGGGAACCTCAAATAAACCTGCAGTTTGGGAGCAAAGTGCTCTGTTAGGAAAATATCTTACAATGAGATCTTTAAGATATGATGGAGCTCGGTCATTAAGAGCTTTATATGTAAGGAGAAGAATCTTAAATTCTATTCTGAATTTAACAGGGAGCCAATGAAGAGAAGCTAAAACTGGAGAAATATGATCTCTCCTGTTAGTTCTCATCAAAACTCTGGCTGCAGCATTTTGGATCAGCTGAAGGCTTTTCAGAGAATATGTGGGACAGCCCAATAATAAAGAATTACAGCAGTCCAATCCTGAAGTAACAAATGCATGGAGCAGTTTTTCTGCATCACTCTGAGACAAGATGTTCCTGATTTTAACAATATTACGAAGATGAAAGAAGGCAGTCCTAGAAACCTGTTTTAGTGTTTTATCATTGTTTGATGTTCATTCCCATAATAAAGTATGAATTTCTAATCCTATAGCTGTGACATCATGTGTTGCCCCCATGATGTACTTCGACTGCTCCATGGCTCCACCTGGGGCCACTGGAGCTGAGTGTCAGAAGAGTTGCAGCACTGTGGACATGGCTTGTGTAAGTACAGCAGGTACACCATTTTAAATGAAGAAACAGATGGATATGTGTGCATCTCATTTGGCTCACTTCTGCTTTTTACCTAAACTTTGGATACAGATCAGCACAGGCTGTACATCAGGCTGCATGTGCCCGGATGGTCTGTTATCAGATGGAGCAGGTGGCTGCATTAATGAGACAAGCTGTCCATGTGTGCACAATGGACAGCTCTTCCAGCCAGGACAGACACTGACAGTGGACTGCAACACCTGGTTTGTACAATGCCTTGCAAACACAAGAAAAACAGGATTTGTGTTTGTGTGTATAGAGGAGGGAATGATACAAAGAGAACATTTAATATGAACATTTGTGTCTGCTGTATGTGTATCACCACAGCTCATGCAGCGGCAGGAAGTTTACATGTACTGACAACGTGTGTGATGCAGTTTGCGGGATCTATGGTGATGGTCACTACATTACATTTGATGATAAGAGGTTTGACTTCAATGGAGAGTGTGAATACACGCTTCTACAGGTAAAGTGACAGACAGATAAATGTGCATAGATAGATTTAGCACACTTTAACATTTGAGCAACAGACCTGTAATTAGGGTGACTCCAACGGAATAACTCCAATAACATTCAGTCCTTGCACCGTCACGCTGTGAAAACCCAGCTGAAAAGCAACTTGTCTATGTTTTTATGTTGCAGCCAAACAAAATGGTCTCTAGTTTCATGCTGCCCACAGATTGAATAGTTTTCTATGTAGTAGAGGACACATAAAAGAGTTCCAATTGATCCGCTACTGACATTAAAAGTAAAATTATACATTGAGTAGCAGAAAAAATACAGACAATTAATTGTATCAACTGTGTGTGCCTTACTCAGGACTACTGCAGTGCTGGTCAGGCCAATGGAAGCTTCACAATCATCACTGAAAATGTTCCATGTGGAACAACAGGAACTTCCTGCTCCAAGACCATCAAAATCTACTTGGGGGTAAACGCACTACACTTACACTGTGGGACATGTCTAAATGTAAAACTACTGTTGATTTGAACGGTAATGATGACGATAGTATAGATTTTGGTTCATGGGATATTTGCGAAGGTTGGGGTTTATTAGAAGAATCCAAACTGATACTTTTCAGTAACATTAAGTATGTCATGTTGAAAAATGATCATTTCATTGGAGCCATAACGTTTTTCTAATAATTCACAATTCTATAATTACTGAATCACACGGTCTTAGTATGATGTTGACTCCCCAAATTTCTGAAATATTATGTGCACATATATTAACAAAAATTAACATTCAGTGACACCGCAAATAAAATGTGATCCTATTTTTTTCATATAGTCATTTTGCATGTCTTCCTTTGTAAAGAATGAGGGAGAATGAAGCAATAAAACTTTTGGTTTCACTGACCCAGATCTTACTTTTTCCACCAAGTCTTAATGGTATAAAAATAAAATCTAATGTTTTTAATCTTGATAACCACAGGATGATGAATTCCAACTAAAAGACGAGAGCTTCCATGTGATAAAGGGGAACATCCAAGAGCTTCCTGCTCAGGTACAAAAAATGGGTATTTACCTGGTGGTGACTATCAAGCCAGGGCTTATACTCATGTGGGACCAGAAGACCAGTCTTTTCATTACACTCAGCCCACAGTTTCAGGTAAGTAACATCTAAAGTAACTCATTTGTGCGCTTAATTTGGACACATCAGAACATTTTGTTACATAAAGAAGCTTGCATTTATCAGTTTTTTTTTATTAACATGTCAATCAGCTCTGCTCATAATAAAGTTCACAAGGTTGAGACTCATAATCATAATCTCCTGATTTTGTAAACCATCTGAGCTTTTAATGTCTGCTTATTGTTTTGTTATTGCCAACACTTCAAGAATATAGGGCATTCTCCATCACTTTCCTTAAACCGTAATCCACATTTCCTGAAAAAGTTGGTGAACTGTCTAAAATGCAATGCAAAAATTAAACCTGTAATTTATTAAAGAGCTTAAACCTACACATATCCAGGAGTACCCTGCCTTTCACCCAGTGGCAGCTGGGATAGGCTCCTATGACCTTGAATTGAATTAAGTATGGGTATAGAAAATAGATAGATGGTTTTAACTTTTAATCAAATATAAATGAGCTGAAAGTGGTAATTTTCAGTCTTCACTGAGCAACTTCATTATATTCAGAAAACAGATCCAGATGTAGAATCTGCTGCAGAAACACACTCAGTAAAAGTTGTTCCAGAGTCCTGTTCCCATCCTGCGCCATCAGCTTTCTTTAACGACCCTTCTTAACGCTTTGGGAACTGAGGACACTGATTGCTGCAGTTTTTCCAGAGGAATCTGGGTCCATTCCTGCTGAATCCCAGATTTCAGCTGCTCAGCAGTCCCTGGTTGTTGTTGTCTGGTCCTCCTCTTCATGATGCTCCGTACACGTTCAGCAGGAGACAGATGTGGACAGATGTGGACTGCAGGCAGGCCGGTGGAGCTCACACACTCTGTGTGTATGAAGCCACGCTGCTGGAAGTCCTGCAGAATGATCACAATAATATGCACTGTAGAGGTTGAAAAGTTCTTTGCACTTTTACATAAAAAAAGAAATAACGTTTTTAGTGATCGATGTTTCTCTCACAAAGTGGTGAGTCACAACCCATCCTTGTTGGAAAGACTTTAAGCTCCTTTTATACCCATCCTGACAACCTCATCTTTCAACCAGTTAAACTGTTGACTGTATAATCTTGTAGAAATGTATCATTTGTATATCATATAAACCTTTGTCTTTCCCTTTCCTCTCTCACGTTTTAGTGTGTTGCTGCATCAAGTTCTGGATTTATTTATATTTTCTAAATATAAAGAATTTGATCAGTTAAAGGATAACTGCAGTATTTTCAACATTAAGCCTCTTTTCTGAGTCGTCTGCAATGTTTTAGAACCCCCCTCACCGCTTTTTTGATGTTTACTGCTGTCTCCGGTATTTGCTTAATTTTGATTCTTCTCAACCTGCTTCAGAACGGCAAGTCATGCGCATGTCCAGAAAGGTCCAAAAGCACAATAAACGTCCGTTGGCAGCTCGTTTATGCTCGCACTATTTTCTTAGCGGTGGCGGAGTAATATCAACGAACATCCAGTACAAAATGTCAAATAAAACACGACAGAAGCAACTTTTCGCTACGAAATTTGATGTGGATTACCAGTGCACACCAGTAACCACTCCGGTGAGTTGATGATTTTGAAAACGGACGTTTATGGTGCTTTTACGGACCTTTCTGGACATGCGCATGACTTGCCATTCTGAAGCAGGTTGAGATGAATCAAAATTAGGCAAATACCGGAGACAGCAGTAAACATCAAAAAAGCGGTGAGGGGGGTTCTAAAACGTTGCAGACGACTCAGAAAAGAGGCTTAATGTTGAAAATACCGCAGTTCCCCTTTAAGACACTCAAAATCTTATTTGTGTCTTGTGTCTATAAAGTAATGGTTCAAAGTAATTAACAAATTACAAATTTAAGTTTTTATTGCATTTTTCCAGAAATTTCACAAGTTTTCTGGAAATGGGGTTTGTAAAAAAAGTAGATTTGGATATTTGACTCTGGCAGTAGCAAACAACAAATGAGGGTCTCAGAAATCAGTAAACATTATTGGGTTCCTTCTTTCAGGGTCAAGTCTGTGGTCTTTGTGGCAACTATGACGGCAACAGTAAGAATGATTTCACCACACGCTCTTTGGAGACGGTGGCAGATGTTCTACAGTTTGGTAACAGTTGGAAAGTGTTATCCAGCTGCCCTAACGCCCAGCTAAACAGTGATCCCTGTTCATCAAACCGCTACCGAGCAGCCTGGTCTCAGAAACAGTGTAGCATCATCACCAGTGCTACCTTCCAGAGCTGTCATTCAAAGGTAACTGATAGGAAAAGAAATGACACAATTATATTCATCCATGTATACAAGCATTAAGGTCCTTTTTTTCAGATTACGTACAGTATACTGCATCTTTCATACTGTAGATTCTCTTTGTAACCAAGTACACATTGCCCTATCTATTCAAAACATTCTTACCATAGATATGTCAGACCATCAAATGAACTAACTTGATTGGACTATTTCCCAGTCCTCATGAGGATATTTCCTGTGATTTTGGCCAACACTGACCTTGTAGCCACACATAGTCTCAGTAACTGCACAAGTAGCACCAGTTGTACAGTCTGCATGGTTCCCACTGTGATGAGGACAGCTACAACAAGACAACATTTCCGATACCATAGGACTTTTATTATTCTACTAAACTGTGTCATTTTGTGTTTAAGGTTGACCCTGGTCCATACTTTGACTCTTGTGTGAGGGACTCTTGTGCTTGTGACACTGGTGGGGACTGTGAGTGTCTCTGCACCGCTGTGGCTGCTTATGCCAAAACTTGTAATACAGCCGGAGCCTGCGTTAACTGGAGAACTCCAAAGCTGTGCCGTAAGTTTGACCACCATCATACCAAGAGGGTGTAAGCTACAGGCCTGGAGGATTTAGGACAGTGTTGGGTGCTGATAAACAAAATGAAGAATTGTATTTAAATTCAGTGAGATTAAGTTTTATCGACATGGGGACAATATACAACAAAGGTAATCTTAAGGCACATCACAGAGAGAGTGCAACCACAAACATGATGGCGCAGGGATACCTTCTATTAGAAAAACCAGAAAGAGAAACACAAAGTTTGTGACGGCAATGATGGCACATGCACGGAGAGTAAAGGGGGCACATGGAGGAGAGGTGTTCAGTGCATCATGGGAGTTCTGCAGCTCCCTAGACCTATAACAACATAACTAGAGCAGACTCCAACTTTAAACTGCTTGAAAAAAAAAAGCATTTTGGAAAATAGATTTTTTCTTATTCTATAATACTTGCTCATTTTGTCTCTTTTAGCTATTTTCTGTGACTACTATAACTCACCTGGCAGTTGTGAGTGGCACTACAAGCCTTGTGGAGCTGACTGCATGAAGACATGTAGGAATCCATCAGGAAACTGCTCCAAGCTCATCACCAATGTGGAAGGTACACTTTATTTACCATATACTACTATTTACTATAATTCTAGTAATATCAAAGTATGTTTTGAATAACCAACTCAAGTCAGCAGATTGATTTACATTCCCCCTATTAGCAATATGATAATATTATAACAAATAAAATTAAATAATATTAAAAGCAAATGTAATCAGATGTGTTTTTGATAGAGATTTTACGGATACGTCCAAGCTGCCATGATGCTAGGTCCACTGGGCAAGGACAGAAGATTAATGCAATATTCGACACCATTTTATCTCGAATGATTCTGCAGAGCATTTTACATTGAGGTTCTCATTCTTGCTGTCAGTGTCTGTGAATCAGTGAATAGCACTTTGACATTAAAATCAAAGAAAACAACTTTTCCTCAGTTTCCTTATACAATGATGAATATGTAATCATGGTACTTCAGGCTGCTATCCACAGTGTCCACAAGCCCAGCCCTTCTTTGATGAAGACACTATGAAGTGTGTCTCCTGGGATCAATGTGGATGTTATGATGACAAAGGCACCCATTACAGCATCGGTGAACAGGTTCCAGCCAACAACTGTTACACTTGGTAGGTCTCTTACAATATTCACCCTCTGATACATAGTTTAGCACTTGCATAATGATCCATACACATTTGAAGATATACCGATGTGATGACTATATAAAGCATTTTGAATGATAGGATCCTTCCTTTGACCAGTCAGCATAAGTCATAAAAACAGGTCAATTAAATAAGTGTAGTCTGTTATTCTGACATTTTTGAAGAGATACAATTAAGTCTTAAGGAG
This sequence comes from Odontesthes bonariensis, assembly GCF_027942865.1. NCBI lineage: Eukaryota > Metazoa > Chordata > Actinopteri > Atheriniformes > Atherinopsidae > Odontesthes > Odontesthes bonariensis. The sequence goes on from NC_134506.1 coordinate 2,489,852, forward strand.
ATTATGGTAACAATTTGTCATGATACTTATTTTATATAGAAAATAATCACAGAAATACAAAGAAATTAAGCAAGACTTGTCTGGGTGGATAAAATAGATGACTCACTACAGAACAGACAGAAAAACTCCCTTTTAACAGGAAGAAACCTCTGGCAAAACCAGAACCAAGAAGGCTGAGGCCAGAGCTATAGAGTAATACAGAGTTGCGACACGCTTTGAAGTCGCCGCTAGGGCTGTCACGTGGTTCATGTAAGCCTCCGGAGTTCCAAACATCACAGCGCTGTCAGTCAGTTTGAACGAGTCTTAGCGGGACGGAGCACAAAAACGATAACTTTAACATTTACGACGCAATTTTCGGTAAATATTGACCCATAATGTGCATTGATCACTTCACCGACGATGTATTTTATCAACGTTTTTCTTTTTTGGAGCAGCAGAGACACATTTATCACCATTTTAAATCGTAGAGGGTACCCCTGCATGCTAGCAGGGGGCAGCTACCTTGTCCTCCTTTATACTGAATCATGCCAGTGGTCCAGCTTACCTTCAGATCTACATCCTTCAACAAAGCATGATATTACTGTCTGTTCCCAGGAATTACTCCTGTTGTCCCAAACACTCCATCTGTAGAAGATGTCATTCAGTCTGTCCTCTCTGGTGTCAGATGGACAATGCCCCCCCCCCCCCCCCCCCCCCGCGACCCGACCGACGGATTCAGCGGGTATAATGGATGGATGGATGGATTAAAATATGAATTTAACTTTTTTCTGGTTAAAACCATATTAATGACAAAATAAATGTGTCAGTTGTGAAAAAAAATAAACAAAACAGATTTAAACCAAACATTTTATTATAAAATGTCATCATGGAAAACGTAAAACAAGCCTTAATAAAGAAGTTATTTTATTGCTATTCATACTGTTGGGTAGATTAATTTGCAACAATGAACTGTATTTGATCAAATTCAAGGGTTTGGACATTGTAGAAAAGTTCTGAAGTCCTAATGAGGGTTGATCCATGACAGCAGCGAGCACCACATCTGCTGACAGAAATTAATAAATTCATTATCACAGCTGCAAAGTCATGCTGAAAAAACACTTACTTAATTAAAGACCAGTCAGCTAATGCCTCACTATGCCAAAAATTTTGTAATTTAATCAATTTACCGGAGAAAATACGTCAGAAATACCAAAAATGTATTAACACTAGAACTACCACGGAGGGGTCAATTGACCCCCTTTTTTTTATCTAAAAGACCCACAAGAGGGTCATTTGACCCTTTGGACCCCCTGCGGACACTCCTTTTGTTGTGGAAATGTGGGTTGAGTGCTCTATCTCTGCATCTTCGTTCCTTGGAGAGGAGCTTCTTTCACCACAAAATTCTTGAGGGAAATGAAGCAGTAGTCCACATGCACTGGTATTTATCCATCTAACAATTGCGATAGATAACCAATTGGGATAGATCAGCAAGGTACATTCATTTGAAAATTGTACTAAATGTAAGCTGATTGTGTTAACTGTAGGATACTTGTACATAGCCATTTGCAAGGATGTACTAAATGATTGAGACATGTACAAAAGCATTTGAAATTTGATGAAAGCAATGATAAATGCCATTCTGTTGTGAGGAACTGCAAATTAGTTTTGGGATTTGTCCATGTTTTGAGAATGACATCTCAGTTTCAAGAAATGAGCCAAACCAATGGAGAAAAACTGTAACACACTGTCCGCCAAACTGTGCTATCTGTCTTTGCTGCTGATATCTTCATGCAAGTTGCTATTTACCTGTGGTGATTTTGGAGGCTGACAGCCCTTGGGAAGAAGCTGTCTGTCCCTGTTTGTCTTGGCTGTTACCACTGTAAGGTGTGACCCCCTCACCCCTCACCCCACACAAGGGCCCCTAACAGCCTCATTACCATAACAAAATGAGTGATTAGTGTATTCGGTAAAAGCCACCGGGTCAAATGACCCCTCTCTGGTACTTCTAGGTAGGCAGAAAAATCCTGGTAGTTGTAGTGTTAAATATATAGTATTTTGGTAATGTTTTAAAACCTAACAATCAAAACAACTTTACACAATGTCACCTGATAAAAAGTTAACAGACTTTAGTGAAATGATCACGTTAATTACCTCACGTTAGCCTCCGTTACCAAGCTTTAAGCTAGGTCCCTAAATCCATTCCATTTTTAACATCAACATCGACATTTCATGCTAACCAAATGTAAAAATAACGATGTCTAAGAGTATACTTCTGATAGATAATGCTTAAAAATGTAAAAAACGTTTAAAATGCTGTTATTTTATTAACTTACCAGTAATTGTTCTTGACGAGCAATTGAGGTTAACGGAGCTGCGTCTCTTGTTTGGAACTGTGGCGTCTCCATGACCCACGTGACTTCCGCATTCCTTTCTTTCTATAGAAGTCTATGGGAGTGTCGCCACTCTCTTTTTACACCACTCTGGCTGAGGGTTGAGAGGACAGGAAAGAGGGGACAACAAGCACCGTAACACCAGGCCAGGGATACCTACTGAGACAGAGAAACACAAGTTAATGACAACAATGATGTCATATGTACATGGAGGGTAAAGAGAGCAGAGGGAGGAAAGGTGCATCCTGGGAGGTCACCCAGCAGGCTGGGCCTATAGCAGCTTAACTATGGGATGTTTCAGGATCACCTGAGCCATCCCTAACTATAAGCTTTATCAGAAAGGAAAGTTTTAAGCCTGGTCTTAAAAGTGGAAAGGGTGTCTGCTTCCTGAAGCCAAGCTGGCAGCTGGTTCCACAGAGAGGGGCCTGATAACTGAAGGCTCTGCCTCCCAAACTGGCAGCTGGTTCCACAGAGAGGGGCCTGATAACTGAAGGCTCTGCCTCCCAAACTGGCAGCTGGTTCCACAGAGAGGGGCCTAATAACTGAAGGCTCTGCCTCCCAAACTGGCAGCCGGTTCCACAGAGAGGGGCCTGATAACTGAAGGCTCTGCCTCCCAAACTGGCAGCTGGTTCCACAGAGAGGGGCCTGATAACTGAAGGCTCTGCCTCCCAAACTGGCAGCTGGTTCCACAGAGAGGGGCCTGATAACTGAAGGCTCTGCCTCCCATTCTACTTTTAGAAACTCTGGGAACCTCAAGTAAACCTGCAGTTTGGGAACGAAGTGCTCTGTTAGGAAAATATCTTACAATGAGATCTTTAAGATATGATGGAGCTCGGTCATTAAGAGCTTTATATGTTAGGAGAAGAATCTTAGAAGGCGTTCCTAGAAAAATGTTTTACTTTAAATTGAATTAAAAAAATGTTATTTATCCCCATTGACAAGTTAAAGATAAATATTGTGCAAATGAATGAAATAGCAGACAGTACACACTATATTGCCAAAAGTATTCACTCACTCATCCAAATAATTTAATTCAGGTGTTCCAATCACTTCCATGGCCACAGGTGTATAAATTCAAGCACTTTCGGTGCTTTATACCACTGCATCCGGCCCTTTGCATTGCACTTGGTGATGTATGGCTTGGATGCAGCTGCTCGCTGAGCTCCTGAGAGCGACCCGTTCTTTCACAAATGTTTGTAGAAGCAGTCTGCATGCCTTGGTCCATGATGAATATTTTTGCATAGAGTGAGGGAGTCTTTTTTGGTTAAGATTTATGTCCAAAATGTGATCTTATGTATGCAACAGTACTTTATAAAAATTCAATGCTAACACAAATTAAATGACCTGAACAACTTGTTTTTTTCAAAGCTCCTGTACATTATCTGGGATAAGATGTGACTACAATGTGAAAAGTAAGTAAAAATATATATTAAATATTATTTATGTATCAATTCTAACATCAATTGAAATGTACAATTGTCTCAATCTGCAGCTTGTACCTGCATTGTTAATGGAAAAATCTACAACTATGGGGCAAGCATATACAACACATCAGATGGACTAGGAAACTGCATAACAGCTGAGTGTGGGGACAATGGAAACATCACAAGAAGCATGTACCCATGCACACTGACAACGACCACTGGTCCTACTACAGTCCCATTTACATTTAGCACAGTTAGGAGGACTACAAAAGGTAATATAATCAACAGAATTGTTGTAAGACGTATCATTACAAAGATATGGAAACAGTGAAAACAATTTTGCATTTAGTTACTCGAACTTATGATTAACCATGTATTTGTTTTTGATATAATTTTGCGAGTACAGCAAAACTGAACATGACAACATATCCCACAGACGTTTCCACTGGTCCAATTACGTCATCTACCACATCAGTTCTTGAAACTGCAACAACAACGCCAGAGATTAAAACAACAAGTCGTGAAAGCACCATTGTATCATCAAAACCCTCAATTGAGACCACATCTACAGAAAGGCCATCAACCACTACAAAGAGCTCCACAACCAAATCATTTGAAGCAACTACTTCAAAAGCACCAACAGTAAAGACTGTAACAACAAAACCACCTAAAGAAGTGACCACTGGTTCAAAAACAACATCTACCACAACTGTGGTTGAAAGAACAACCTCAGTGCCAATTATCACGACAACAGGCCAAAAAACAGCAGTGGTGACCTCAAAGCCCTCTCTTCTTACTACAACTACACAAGGTCCTTTCAGCACTACTAACGAGATCACGACCAAATCTGTCGAAGGAAGCACTTCCACAGTCATAACAGTGAATGTTGGGACAACAAAATCAGTTAATGAAGTTACAACTGGTCCAATTACAAAGTTTACTACAGCTGTTGAAGAAACTAACACCAGCAAGAAATCTACAGTTGTCACATCAAAGCCCTCTGTTAGTACCACAACTACAACTGAACATTCTCCAATATCTACCAGGACTTCCTCGACCACAACTGTGGTAGAAACAGAGACCTCATTGCCAGGTGTGACAACAAGAAGCCAAGGATCCACATTTGTGACGTCAAAACCCTCTGTTAGTACTAAAACAACTCACGCACCATCGAAAACTACAAAGGGAACCACAATTAAGCTTGAAGGAACAACCACGTCAGGAGTCACAACAGTAAAAGTTGGATCAACAAAACCTGCTAAAGTAGAGACCACTGGGCCAGTGACAAGTTTCACCACTGCAGTAGTGGAAAGCACATCCTCACTTCCTGGAGTAATGACAACAAGCCAAGAAACCCCAATTGGAACATCGAAGCCCTCCATTATCACCACAACGACAACAGGGCCTTCCACCACCACTAATGCAATCATAACACAATCTGTTGAAACTACTGCATCAGAAGCCACAGCAGAGAACATAGTAAAAACAACACTTCTCACAGAAGTTTCCACTGGTCCAATTACGTCATCTACCACATCAGTTCTTGAAACTGCAACAACAACGCCAGAGATTAAAACAACAAGTCGTGAAAGCACCATTGTATCATCAAAACCCTCAATTGAGACCACATCTACAGAAAGGCCATCAACCACTACAAAGAGCTCCACAACCAAATCATTTGAAGCAACTACTTCAAAAGCACCAACAGTAAAGACTGTAACAACAAAACCACCTAAAGAAGTGACCACTGGTTCAAAAACAGCATCTACCACAACTGCGGTTGAAAGAACAACCTCAGTGCCAATTATCACGACAACAGGCCAAAAAACAGCAGTGGTGACCTCAAAGCCCTCTCTTCTTACTACAACTACACAAGGTCCTTTCAGCACTACTAACAAGATCACAACCAAATCTGTTGAAGGAAGCACTTCCCCAGTCATAACAGGGAATGTTGGGACAACAAAATCAGTTAATGAAGTTACAACTGGTCCAATTACAAAGTTTACTACAGCTGTTGAAGAAACTAACACCAGCAAGAAATCTACAGTTGTCACATCAAAGCCCTCTGTTAGTACCACAACTACAACTGAACATTCTCCAATATCTACCAGGACTTCCTCGACCACAACTGTGGTAGAAATAGAGACCTCATTGCCAGGTGTGACAACAAGAAGCCAAGGATCCACATTTGTGACGTCAAAACCCTCTGTTAGTACTAAAACAACTCACGCACCATCGAAAACTACAAAGGGAACCACAATTAAGCTTGAAGGAACAACCACGTCAGGAGTCACAACAGTAATAGTTGGATCAACAAAACCTGCTAAAGTAGAGACCACTGGGCCAGTGACAAGTTTCACCACTGCAGTAGTGGAAAGCACATCCTCACTTCCTGGAGTCATGACAACAAGCCAAGAAACCCCAATTGGAACATCAAAGCCCTCCATTATCACCACAACGACAACGGGGCCTTCCACCACCACTAATGCAATCATAACACAATCTGTTGAAACTACTGCATCAGAAGCCACAGCAGAGAACATAGTAAAAACAACACTTCTCACAGAAGTTTCCACTGGTCCAATTACGTCATCTACCACATCAGTTCTTGAAACTGCAACAACAACGCCAGAGATTAAAACAACAAGTCGTGAAAGCACCATTGTATCATCAAAACCCTCAATTGAGACCACATCTACAGAAAGGCCATCAACCACTACAAAGAGCTCCACAACCAAATCATTTGAAGCAACTACTTCAAAAGCACCAACAGTAAAGACTGTAACAACAAAACCACCTAAAGAAGTAACCACTGGTTCAAAAACAACATCTACCACAACTGTGGTTGAAAGAACAACCTCAGTGCCAATTATCACGACAACAGGCCAAAAAACAGCAGTGGTGACCTCAAATCCCTCTCTTCTTACTACAACTACACAAGGTCCTTTCAGCACTACTAACAAGATCACGACCAAATCTGTTGAAGGAAGCACTTCCCCAGTCATAACAGTGAATGTTGGGACAACAAAATCAGTTAATGAAGTTACAACTGGTCCAATTACAAAGTTTACTACAGCTGTTGAAGAAACTAACACAAGCAAGAAATCTACAGTTGTCACATCAAAGCCCTCTGTTAGTACCACAACTACAACTGAACATTCTCCAATATCTACCAGGACTTCCTCGACCACAACTGTGGTAGAAACAGAGACCTCATTGCCAGGTGTGACAACAAGAAGCCAAGGATCCACATTTGTGACGTCACAACCCTCTGTTAGTACTAAAACAACTCACGCAGCATCGAAAACTACAAAGGGAACCACAATTAAGCTTGAAGGAACAACCACGTCAGGAGTCACAACAGTAATAGTTGGATCAACAAAACCTGCTAAAGTAGAGACCACTGGGCCAGTGACAAGTTTCACCACTGCAGTAGTGGAAAGCACATTCTCACTTCCTGGAGTCATGACAACAAGCCAAGAAACCCCAATTGGAACATCAAAGCCCTCCATTATCACCACAACGACAACGGGGCCTTCCACCACCACTAATGCAATCATAACACAATCTGTTGAAACTACTGCATCAGAAGCCACAGCAGAGAACATAGTAAAAACAACACTTCTCACAGAAGTTTCCACTGGTCCAATTACGTCATCTACCACATCAGTTCTTGAAACTGCAACAACAATGCCAGAGATTAAAACAACAAGTCGTGAAAGCACCATTGTATCATCAAAACCCTCAATTGAGACCACATCTACAGAAAGGCCATCAACCACTACAAAGAGCTCCACAACCAAATCATTTGAAGCAACTACTTCAAAAGCACCAACAGTAAAGACTGTAACAACAAAACCACCTAAAGAAGTAACCACTGGTTCAAAAACAACATCTACCACAACTGTGGTTGAAAGAACAACCTCAGTGCCAATTATCACGACAACAGGCCAAAAAACAGCAGTGGTGACCGCAAATCCCTCTCTTCTTACTACAACTACACAAGGTCCTTTCAGCACTACTAACAAGATCACGACCAAATCTGTTGAAGGAAGCACTTCCCCAGTCATAACAGTGAATGTTGGGACAACAAAATCAGTTAATGAAGTTACAACTGGTCCAATTACAAAGTTTACTACAGCTGTTGAAGAAACTAACACCAGCAAGAAATCTACAGTTGTCACATCAAAGCCCTCTGTTAGTACCACAACTACAACTGAACATTCTCCAATATCTACCAGGACTTCCTCGACCACAACTGTGGTAGAAACAGAGACCTCATTGCCAGGTGTGACAACAAGAAGCCAAGGATCCACATTTGTGACGTCAAAACCCTCTGTTAGTACTAAAACAACTCACGCACCATCGAAAACTACAAAGGGAACCACAATTAAGCTCGAAGGAACAACCACGTCAGGAGTCACAACAGTAATAGTTGGATCAACAAAACCTGCTAAAGTAGAGACCACTGGGCCAGTGACAAGTTTCACCACTGCAGTAGTGGAAAGCACATCCTCACTTCCTGGAGTCATGACAACAAGCCAAGAAACCCCAATTGGAACATCAAAGCCCTCCATTATCACCACAACGACAACGGGGCCTTCCACCACCACTAATGCAATCATAACACAATCTGTTGAAACTACTGCATCAGAAGCCACAGCAGAGAACATAGTAAAAACAACACTTCTCACAGAAGTTTCCACTGGTCCAATTACGTCATCTACCACATCAGTTCTTGAAACTGCAACAACAACGCCAGAGATTAAAACAACAAGTCGTGAAAGCACCATTGTATCATCAAAACCCTCAATTGAGACCACATCTACAGAAAGGCCATCAACCACTACAAAGAGCTCCACAACCAAATCATTTGAAGCAACTACTTCAAAAGCACCAACAGTAAAGACTGTAACAACAAAACCACCTAAAGAAGTGACCACTGGTTCAAAAACAGAATCTACCACAACTGTGGTTGAAAGAACAACCTCAGTGCCAATTATCACGACAACAGGCCAAAAAACAGCAGTGGTGACCTCAAAGCCCTCTCTTCTTACTACAACTACACAAGGTCCTTTCAGCACTACTAACAAGATCACGACCAAATCTGTTGAAGGAAGCACTTCCGCAGTCACAACAGTGAATGTTGGGACAACAAAATCAGTTAATGAAGTTACAACTGGTCCAATTACAAAGTTTACTACAGCTGTTGAAGAAACTAACACCAGCAAGAAATCTACAGTTGTCACATCAAAGCCCTCTGTTAGTACCACAACTACAACTGAACGTTCTCCAATATCTACCAGGACTTCCTCGACCACAGCTGTGGTAGAAACAGAGACCTCATTGCCAGGTGTGACAACAAGAAGCCAAGGATCCACATTTGTGACGTCAAAACCCTCTGTTAGTACTAAAACAACTCACGCACCATCGAAAACTACAAAGGGAACCACAATTAAGCTTGAAGGAACAACCACGTCAGGAGTCACAACAGTAAAAGTTGGATCAACAAAACCTGCTAAAGTAGAGACCACTGGGCCAGTGACAAGTTTCACCACTGCAGTAGTGGAAAGCACATCCTCACTTCCTGGAGTCATGACAACAAGCCAAGAAACCCCAATTGGAACATCAAAGCCCTCCATTATCACCACAACGACAACGGGGCCTTCCACCACCACTAATGCAATCATGACACAATCTGTTGAAACTACTGCATCAGAAGCCACAGCAGAGAACATAGTAAAAACAACACTTCTCACAGAAGTTTCCACTGGTCCAATTACGTCATCTACCACATCAGTTCTTGAAACTGCAACAACAACGCCAGAGATTAAAACAACAAGTCGTGAAAGCACCATTGTATCATCGAAACCCTCAATTGAGACCACATCTACAGAAAGACCATCAACCACTACAAAGAGCTCCACAACCAAATCATTTGAAGCAACTACTTCAAAAGCACCAACAATAAAGACTGTAACAACAAAACCACCTAAAGAAGTGACCACTGGTTCAAAAACAGCATCTACCACAACTGTGGTTGAAAGAACAACCTCAGTGCCAATTATCACGACAACAGGCCAAAAAACAGCAGTGGTGACATCAAAGCCCTCTCTTCTTACTACAACTACACAAGGTCCTTTCAGCACTACTAACAAGATCACGACCAAATCTGTCGAAGGAAGCACTTCCACAGTCATAACAGTGAATGTTGGGACAACAAAATCAGTTAATGAAGTTACAACTGGTCCAATTACAACGTTTACTACAGCTGTTGAAGAAACTAACACCAGCAAGAAATCTACAGTTGTCACATCAAAGCCCTCTGTTAGTACCACAACTACAACTGAACATTCTCCAATATCTACCAGGACTTCCTCGACCACAACTGTGGTAGAAACAGAGACCTCATTGCCAGGTGTGACAACAAGAAGCCAGGGATCCACATTTGTGACGTCAAAACCCTCTGTTAGTACTAAAACAACTCACGCACCATCGAAAACTACAAAGGGAACCACAATTAAGCTTGAAGGAACAACCACGTCAGGAGTCACAACAGTAATAGTTGGATCAACAAAACCTGCTAAAGTAGAGACCACTGGGCCAGTGACAAGTTTCACTACTGCAGTAGTGGAAAGCACATCCTCACTTCCTGGAGTCATGACAACAAGCCAAGAAACCCCAATTGGAACATCAAAGCCCTCCATTATCACCACAACGACAACGGGGCCTTCCACCACCACTAATGCAATCATAACACAATCTGTTGAAACTACTGCATCAGAAGCCACAGCAGAGAACATAGTAAAAACAACACTTCTCACAGAAGTTTCCACTGGTCCAATTACGTCATCTACCACATCAGTTCTTGAAACTGCAACAACAACGCCAGAGATTAAAACAACAAGTCGTGAAAGCACCATTGTATCATCAAAACCCTCAATTGAGACCACATCTACAGAAAGGCCATCAACCACTACAAAGAGCTCCACAACCAAATCATTTGAAGCAACTACTTCAAAAGCACCAACAGTAAAGACTGTAACAACAAAACCACCTAAAGAAGTGACCACTGGTTCAAAAACAGCATCTACCACAACTGTGGTTGAAAGAACAACCTCAGTGCCAATTATCACGACAACAGGCCAAAAAACAGCAGTGGTGACCTCAAATCCCTCTCTTCTTACTACAACTACACAAGGTCCTTTCAGCACTACTAACAAGATCACGACCAAATCTGTTGAAGGAAGCACTTCCGCAGTCATAACAGTGAATGTTGGGACAACAAAATCAGTTAATGAAGTTACAACTGGTCCAATTACAAAGTTTACTACAGCTGTTGAAGAAACTAACACCAGCAAGAAATCTACAGTTGTCACATCAAAGCCCTCTGTTAGTACCACAACTACAACTGAACATTCTCCAATATCTACCAGGACTTCCTCGACCACAACTGTGGTAGAAACAGAGACCTCATTGCCAGGTGTGACAACAAGAAGCCAAGGATCCACATTTGTGACGTCAAAACCCTCTGTTAGTACTAAAACAACTCACGCACCATCGAAAACTACAAAGGGAACCACAATTAAGCTTGAAGGAACAACCACGTCAGGAGTCACAACAGTAATAGTTGGATCAACAAAACCTGCTAAAGTAGAGACCACTGGGCCAGTGACAAGTTTCACCACTGCAGTAGTGGAAAGCACATCCTCACTTCCTGGAGTCATGACAACAAGCCAAGAAACCCCAATTGGAACATCAAAGCCCTCCATTATCACCACAACGACAACGGGGCCTTCCACCACCACTAATGCAATCATAACACAATCTGTTGAAACTACTGCATCAGAAGCCACAGCAGAGAACATAGTAAAAACAACACTTCTCACAGAAGTTTCCACTGGTCCAATTACGTCATCTACCACATCAGTTCTTGAAACTGCAACAACAATGCCAGAGATTAAAACAACAAGTCGTGAAAGCACCATTGTATCATCAAAACCCTCAATTGAGACCACATCTACAGAAAGGCCATCAACCACTACAAAGAGCTCCACAACCAAATCATTTGAAGCAACTACTTCAAAAGCACCAACAGTAAAGACTGTAACAACAAAACCACCTAAAGAAGTAACCACTGGTTCAAAAACAACATCTACCACAACTGTGGTTGAAAGAACAACCTCAGTGCCAATTATCACGACAACAGGCCAAAAAACAGCAGTGGTGACCTCAAAGCCCTCTCTTCTTACTACAACTACACAAGGTCCTTTCAGCACTACTAACGAGATCACGACCAAATCTGTTGAAGGAAGCACTTCCCCAGTCATTACAGTGAATGTTGGGACAACAAAATCAGTTAATGAAGTTACAACTGGTCCAATTACAAAGTTTACTACAGCTGTTGAAGAAACTAACACAAGCAAGAAATCTACAGTTGTCACATCAAAGCCCTCTGTTAGTACCACAACTACAACTGAACATTCTCCAATATCTACCAGGACTTCCTCGACCACAACTGTGGTAGAAACAGAGACCTCATTGCCAGGTGTGACAACAAGAAGCCAAGGATCCACATTTGTGACGTCAAAACCCTCTGTTAGTACTAAAACAACTCACGCAGCATCGAAAACTACAAAGGGAACCACAATTAAGCTTGAAGGAACAACGACGTCAGGAGTCACAACAGTAATAGTTGGATCAACAAAACCTGCTAAAGTAGAGACCACTGGGCCAGTGACAAGTTTCACCACTGCAGTAGTGGAAAGCACATCCTCACTTCCTGGAGTCATGACAACAAGCCAAGAAACCCCAATTGGAACATCAAAGCCCTCCATTATCACCACAACGACAACGGGGCCTTCCACCACCACTAATGCAATCATAACACAATCTGTTGAAACTACTGCATCAGAAGCCACAGCAGAGAACATAGTAAAAACAACACTTCTCACAGAAGTTTCCACTGGTCCAATTACGTCATCTACCACATCAGTTCTTGAAACTGCAACAACAATGCCAGAGATTAAAACAACAAGTCGTGAAAGCACCATTGTATCATCAAAACCCTCAATTGAGACCACATCTACAGAAAGGCCATCAACCACTACAAAGAGCTCCACAACCAAATCATTTGAAGCAACTACTTCAAAAGCACCAACAGTAAAGACTGTAACAACAAAACCACCTAAAGAAGTAACCACTGGTTCAAAAACAACATCTACCACAACTGTGGTTGAAAGAACAACCTCAGTGCCAATTATCACGACAACAGGCCAAAAAACAGCAGTGGTGACCTCAAATCCCTCTCTTCTTACTACAACTACACAAGGTCCTTTCAGCACTACTAACAAGATCACGACCAAATCTGTTGAAGGAAGCACTTCCCCAGTCATAACAGTGAATGTTGGGACAACAAAATCAGTTAATGAAGTTACAACTGGTCCAATTACAAAGTTTACTACAGCTGTTGAAGAAACTAACACAAGCAAGAAATCTACAGTTGTCACATCAAAGCCCTCTGTTAGTACCACAACTACAACTGAACATTCTCCAATATCTACCAGGACTTCCTCGACCACAACTGTGGTAGAAACAGAGACCTCATTGCCAGGTGTGACAACAAGAAGCCAAGGATCCACATTTGTGACGTCAAAACCCTCTGTTAGTACTAAAACAACTCACGCAGCATCGAAAACTACAAAGGGAACCACAATTAAGCTTGAAGGAACAACCACGTCAGGAGTCACAACAGTAATAGTTGGATCAACAAAACCTGCTAAAGTAGAGACCACTGGGCCAGTGACAAGTTTCACCACTGCAGTAGTGGAAAGCACATCCTCACTTCCTGGAGTCATGACAACAAGCCAAGAAACCCCAATTGGAACATCAAAGCCCTCCATTATCACCACAACGACAACGGGGCCTTCCACCACCACTAATGCAATCATAACACAATCTGTTGAAACTACTGCATCAGAAGCCACAGCAGAGAACATAGTAAAAACAACACTTCTCACAGAAGTTTCCACTGGTCCAATTACGTCATCTACCACATCAGTTCTTGAAACTGCAACAACAATGCCAGAGATTAAAACAACAAGTCGTGAAAGCACCATTGTATCATCAAAACCCTCAATTGAGACCACATCTACAGAAAGGCCATCAACCACTACAAAGAGCTCCACAACCAAATCATTTGAAGCAACTACTTCAAAAGCACCAACAGTAAAGACTGTAACAACAAAACCACCTAAAGAAGTAACCACTGGTTCAAAAACAACATCTACCACAACTGTGGTTGAAAGAACAACCTCAGTGCCAATTATCACGACAACAGGCCAAAAAACAGCAGTGGTGACCTCAAATCCCTCTCTTCTTACTACAACTACACAAGGTCCTTTCAGCACTACTAACAAGATCACGACCAAATCTGTTGAAGGAAGCACTTCCCCAGTCATAACAGTGAATGTTGGGACAACAAAATCAGTTAATGAAATTACAACTGGTCCAATTACAAAGTTTAGTACAGCTGTTGAAGAAACTAACACAAGCAAGAAATCTACAGTTGTCACATCAAAGCCCTCTGTTAGTACCACAACTACAACTGAACATTCTCCAATATCTACCAGGACTTCCTCGACCACAACTGTGGTAGAAACAGAGACCTCATTGCCAGGTGTGACAACAAGAAGCCAAGGATCCACATTTGTGACGTCAAAACCCTCTGTTAGTACTAAAACAACTCACGCACCATCGAAAACTACAAAGGGAACCACAATTAAGCTCGAAGGAACAACCACGTCAGGAGTCACAACAGTAATAGTTGGATCAACAAAACCTGCTAAAGTAGAGACCACTGGGCCAGTGACAAGTTTCACTACTGCAGTAGTGGAAAGCACATCCTCACTTCCTGGAGTCATGACAACAAGCCAAGAAACCCCAATTGGAACATCAAAGCCCTCCATTATCACCACAACGACAACGGGGCCTTCCACCACCACTAATGCAATCATAACACAATCTGTTGAAACTACTGCATCAGAAGCCACAGCAGAGAACATAGTAAAAACAACACTTCTCACAGAAGTTTCCACTGGTCCAATTACGTCATCTACCACATCAGTTCTTGAAACTGCAACAACAACGCCAGAGATTAAAACAACAAGTCGTGAAAGCACCATTGTATCATCAAAACCCTCAATTGAGACCACATCTACAGAAAGGCCATCAACCACTACAAAGAGCTCCACAACCAAATCATTTGAAGCAACTACTTCAAAAGCACCAACAGTAAAGACTGTAACAACAAAACCACCTAAAGAAGTAACCACTGGTTCAAAAACAGCATCTACCACAACTGTGGTTGAAAGAACAACCTCAGTGCCAATTATCACGACAACAGGCCAAAAAACAGCAGTGGTGACCTCAAAGCCCTCTCTTCTTACTACAACTACACAAGGTCCTTTCAGCACTACTAACAAGATCACGACCAAATCTGTTGAAGGAAGCACTTCCACAGTCATAACAGTGAATGTTGGGACAACAAAATCAGTTAATGAAGTTACAACTGGTCCAATTACAAAGTTTACTACAGCTGTTGAAGAAACTAACACCAGCAAGAAATCTACAGTTGTCACATCAAAGCCCTCTGTTAGTACCACAACTACAACTGAACGTTCTCCAATATCTACCAGGACTTCCTCGACCACAGCTGTGGTAGAAACAGAGACCTCATTGCCAGGTGTGACAACAAGAAGCCAAGGATCCACATTTGTGACGTCAAAACCCTCTGTTAGTACTAAAACAACTCACGCACCATCGAAAACTACAAAGGGAACCACAATTAAGCTTGAAGGAACAACCACGTCAGGAGTCACAACAGTAAAAGTTGGATCAACAAAACCTGCTAAAGTAGAGACCACTGGGCCAGTGACAAGTTTCACCACTGCAGTAGTGGAAAGCACATCCTCACTTCCTGGAGTCATGACAACAAGCCAAGAAACCCCAATTGGAACATCAAAGCCCTCCATTTTCACCACAACGACAACGGGGCCTTCCACCACCACTAATGCAATCATAACACAATCTGTTGAAACTACTGCATCAGAAGCCACAGCAGAGAACATAGTAAAAACAACACTTCTCACAGAAGTTTCCACTGGTCCAATTACGTCATCTACCACATCAGTTCTTGAAACTGCAACAACAACGCCAGAGATTAAAACAACAAGTCGTGAAAGCACCATTGTATCATCAAAACCCTCAATTGAGACCACATCTACAGAAAGGCCATCAACCACTACAAAGAGCTCCACAACCAAATCATTTGAAGCAACTACTTCAAAAGCACCAACAGTAAAGACTGTAACAACAAAACCACCTAAAGAAGTAACCACTGGTTCAAAAACAACATCTACCACAACTGTGGTTGAAAGAACAACCTCAGTGCCAATTATCACGACAACAGGCCAAAAAACAGCAGTGGTGACCTCAAAGCCCTCTCTTCTTACTACAACTACACAAGGTCCTTTCAGCACTACTAACGAGATCACGACCAAATCTGTTGAAGGAAGCACTTCCCCAGTCATAACAGTGAATGTTGGGACAACAAAATCAGTTAATGAAGTTACAACTGGTCCAATTACAACGTTTACTACAGCTGTTGAAGAAACTAACACCAGCAAGAAATCTACAGTTGTCACATCAAAGCCCTCTGTTAGTACCACAACTACAACTGAACATTCTCCAATATCTACCAGGACTTCCTTGACCACAACTGTGGTAGAAACAGAGACCTCATTGCCAGGTGTGACAACAAGAAGCCAAGGATCCACATTTGTGACGTCAAAACCCTCTGTTAGTACTAAAACAACTCACGCACCATCGAAAACTACAAAGGGAACCACAATTAAGCTTGAAGGAACAACCACGTCAGGAGTCACAACAGTAATAGTTGGATCAACAAAACCTGCTAAAGTAGAGACCACTGGGCCAGTGACAAGTTTCACTACTGCAGTAGTGGAAAGCACATCCTCACTTCCTGGAGTCATGACAACAAGCCAAGAAACCCCAATTGGAACATCAAAGCCCTCCATTATCACCACAACGACAACGGGGCCTTCCACCACCACTAATGCAATCATAACACAATCTGTTGAAACTACTGCATCAGAAGCCACAGCAGAGAACATAGTAAAAACAACGCTTCTCACAGAAGTTTCCACTGGTCCAATTACATCATCTACCACATCAGTTCTTGAAACTGCAACAACAACGCCAGAGATTAAAACAACAAGTCGTGAAAGCACCATTGTATCATCAAAACCCTCAATTGAGACCACATCTACAGAAAGGCCATCAACCACTACAAAGAGCTCCACAACCAAATCATTTGAAGCAACTACTTCAAAAGCACCAACAGTAAAGACTGTAACAACAAAACCACCTAAAGAAGTGACCACTGGTTCAAAAACAACATCTACCACAACTGTGGTTGAAAGAACAACCTCAGTGCCAATTATCACGACAACAGGCCAAAAAACAGCAGTGGTGACCTCAAAGCCCTCTTTTCTTACTACAACTACACAAGGTCCTTTCAGCACTACTAACGAGATCACGACCAAATCTGTCGAAGGAAGCACTTCCACAGTCATAACAGTGAATGTTGGGACAACAAAATCAGTTAATGAAGTTACAACTGGTCCAATTACAAAGTTTACTACAGCTGTTGAAGAAACTAACACCAGCAAGAAATCTACAGTTGTCACATCAAAGCCCTCTGTTAGTACCACAACTACAACTGAACATTCTCCAATATCTACCAGGACTTCCTCGACCACAACTGTGGTAGAAACAGAGACCTCATTGCCAGGTGTGACAACAAGAAGCCAAGGATCCACATTTGTGACGTCAAAACCCTCTGTTAGTACTAAAACAACTCACGCACCATCGAAAACTACAAAGGGAACCACAATTAAGCTTGAAGGAACAACCACGTCAGGAGTCACAACAGTAAAAGTTGGATCAACAAAACCTGCTAAAGTAGAGACCACTGGGCCAGTGACAAGTTTCACCACTGCAGTAGTGGAAAGCACATCCTCACTTCCTGGAGTAATGACAACAAGCCAAGAAACCCCAATTGGAACATCGAAGCCCTCCATTATCACCACAACGACAACAGGGCCTTCCACCACCACTAATGCAATCATAACACAATCTGTTGAAACTACTGCATCAGAAGCCACAGCAGAGAACATAGTAAAAACAACACTTCTCACAGAAGTTTCCACTGGTCCAATTACGTCATCTACCACATCAGTTTTTGAAACTGCAACAACAACGCCAGAGATTAAAACAACAAGTCGTGAAAGCACCATTGTATCATCAAAACCCTCAATTGAGACCACATCTACAGAAAGGCCATCAACCACTACAAAGAGCTCCACAACCAAATCATTTGAAGCAACTACTTCAAAAGCACCAACAGTAAAGACTGTAACAACAAAACCACCTAAAGAAGTAACCACTGGTTCAAAAACAGCATCTACCACAACTGCGGTTGAAAGAACAACCTCAGTGCCAATTATCACGACAACAGGCCAAAAAACAGCAGTGGTGACCTCAAAGCCCTCTCTTCTTACTACAACTACACAAGGTCCTTTCAGCACTACTAACAAGATCACAACCAAATCTGTTGAAGGAAGCACTTCCCCAGTCATAACAGGGAATGTTGGGACAACAAAATCAGTTAATGAAGTTACAACTGGTCCAATTACAAAGTTTACTACAGCTGTTGAAGAAACTAACACCAGCAAGAAATCTACAGTTGTCACATCAAAGCCCTCTGTTAGTACCACAACTACAACTGAACATTCTCCAATATCTACCAGGACTTCCTCGACCACAACTGTGGTAGAAATAGAGACCTCATTGCCAGGTGTGACAACAAGAAGCCAAGGATCCACATTTGTGACGTCAAAACCCTCTGTTAGTACTAAAACAACTCACGCAGCATCGAAAACTACAAAGGGAACCACAATTAAGCTTGAAGGAACAACCACGTCAGGAGTCACAACAGTAATAGTTGGATCAACAAAACCTGCTAAAGTAGAGACCACTGGGCCAGTGACAAGTTTCACCACTGCAGTAGTGGAAAGCACATCCTCACTTCCTGGAGTCATGACAACAAGCCAAGAAACCCCAATTGGAACATCAAAGCCCTCCATTATCACCACAACGACAACGGGGCCTTCCACCACCACTAATGCAATCATAACACAATCTGTTGAAACTACTGCATCAGAAGCCACAGCAGAGAACATAGTAAAAACAACACTTCTCACAGAAGTTTCCACTGGTCCAATTACGTCATCTACCACATCAGTTCTTGAAACTGCAACAACAACGCCAGAGATTAAAACAACAAGTCGTGAAAGCACCATTGTATCATCAAAACCCTCAATTGAGACCACATCTACAGAAAGGCCATCAACCACTACAAAGAGCTCCACAACCAAATCATTTGAAGCAACTACTTCAAAAGCACCAACAGTAAAGACTGTAACAACAAAACCACCTAAAGAAGTAACCACTGGTTCAAAAACAACATCTACCACAACTGTGGTTGAAAGAACAACCTCAGTGCCAATTATCACGACAACAGGCCAAAAAACAGCAGTGGTGACCTCAAATCCCTCTCTTCTTACTACAACTACACAAGGTCCTTTCAGCACTACTAACAAGATCACGACCAAATCTGTTGAAGGAAGCACTTCCCCAGTCATAACAGTGAATGTTGGGACAACAAAATCAGTTAATGAAGTTACAACTGGTCCAATTACAAAGTTTACTACAGCTGTTGAAGAAACTAACACAAGCAAGAAATCTACAGTTGTCACATCAAAGCCCTCTGTTAGTACCACAACTACAACTGAACATTCTCCAATATCTACCAGGACTTCCTCGACCACAACTGTGGTAGAAACAGAGACCTCATTGCCAGGTGTGACAACAAGAAGCCAAGGATCCACATTTGTGACGTCAAAACCCTCTGTTAGTACTAAAACAACTCACGCAGCATCGAAAACTACAAAGGGAACCACAATTAAGCTTGAAGGAACAACCACGTCAGGAGTCACAACAGTAATAGTTGGATCAACAAAACCTGCTAAAGTAGAGACCACTGGGCCAGTGACAAGTTTCACCACTGCAGTAGTGGAAAGCACATTCTCACTTCCTGGAGTCATGACAACAAGCCAAGAAACCCCAATTGGAACATCAAAGCCCTCCATTATCACCACAACGACAACGGGGCCTTCCACCACCACTAATGCAATCATAACACAATCTGTTGAAACTACTGCATCAGAAGCCACAGCAGAGAACATAGTAAAAACAACACTTCTCACAGAAGTTTCCACTGGTCCAATTACGTCATCTACCACATCAGTTCTTGAAACTGCAACAACAATGCCAGAGATTAAAACAACAAGTCGTGAAAGCACCATTGTATCATCAAAACCCTCAATTGAGACCACATCTACAGAAAGGCCATCAACCACTACAAAGAGCTCCACAACCAAATCATTTGAAGCAACTACTTCAAAAGCACCAACAGTAAAGACTGTAACAACAAAACCACCTAAAGAAGTAACCACTGGTTCAAAAACAACATCTACCACAACTGTGGTTGAAAGAACAACCTCAGTGCCAATTATCACGACAACAGGCCAAAAAACAGCAGTGGTGACCTCAAATCCCTCTCTTCTTACTACAACTACACAAGGTCCTTTCAGCACTACTAACAAGATCACGACCAAATCTGTTGAAGGAAGCACTTCCCCAGTCATAACAGTGAATGTTGGGACAACAAAATCAGTTAATGAAGTTACAACTGGTCCAATTACAAAGTTTACTACAGCTGTTGAAGAAACTAACACCAGCAAGAAATCTACAGTTGTCACATCAAAGCCCTCTGTTAGTACCACAACTACAACTGAACATTCTCCAATATCTACCAGGACTTCCTCGACCACAGCTGTTGTAGAAACAGAGACCTCATTGCCAGGTGTGACAACAAGAAGCCAAGGATCCACATTTGTGACGTCAAAACCCTCTGTTAGTACTAAAACAACTCACGCACCATCGAAAACTACAAAGGGAACCACAATTAAGCTTGAAGGAACAACCACGTCAGGAGTCACAACAGTAATAGTTGGATCAACAAAACCTGCTAAAGTAGAGACCACTGGGCCAGTGACAAGTTTCACTACTGCAGTAGTGGAAAGCACATCCTCACTTCCTGGAGTCATGACAACAAGCCAAGAAACCCCAATTGGAACATCAAAGCCCTCCATTATCACCACAACGACAACGGGGCCTTCCACCACCACTAATGCAATCATAACACAATCTGTTGAAACTACTGCATCAGAAGCCACAGCAGAGAACATAGTAAAAACAACACTTCTCACAGAAGTTTCCACTGGTCCAATTACGTCATCTACCACATCAGTTCTTGAAACTGCAACAACAACGCCAGAGATTAAAACAACAAGTCGTGAAAGCACCATTGTATCATCAAAACCCTCTATTAGTACTAAAACAACTCACGCACCATCGAAAACTACTCAGAAATCAGCCACTGGCCCAGTTACAACCACCATTACATCTGTCAGTCAAACCACTACCTCATCGTCTGGGATTGTTACCGCAAGCCGTACAACTACATTTGAAATTTCAAAACCCACTTTTAGCTCAAGAACTACTGAGGGGCCACTCCCCACTACAAAGAGGACGACAACCAACATTGAATCTACAACCACTGTACCAGTGAACACAACACATATAGTGGTTTCAGTTGCTACCACAGAAGAACCATCTGGAGATACAACTTTTATTTCACCCATAACACAGACACTTCCAGGCAGCACAGGAATTTACACAGCCAGTGCAACCACTCAACCGACTGGACCCACAGTTGCTTCCTCATCAAGCTTCACCACTACTTTAACATCATGTTTCTGTTTTCTAAACAGTACTTCTTACCATCCTGGTAGGTACTTCAATCATTTATTTTCACCATTATCCTCTTTCTTACTTTGCTTGTTAAACTTTGTTGCAAAAATGTTAAATAATATTTTCATCTTTATTTTTTTTTCAATGACAAAACAACATGCTTGACCAACAATAAGGCAGTTAGCAGAGTTCATAAAATGATTTCCCCCTCAAAGCATCTTGGAATTTAGTCACAGACCTCTTATGGCTCAAGAACTGAAAGCAAAAGTTTCATGAATTATACACCTTTAATGGAATTGATCTTACTTTACAAATGCTTTTGAATCCAAAAGCAGGCCAGGTTTATGCTGTCCTTTAAATGTAGATTTTTCCACACTTTAGTTTGATTTTGTACACAACTACATTTATTGGAGGCCAGTCCTGAACTCTTGAAGTAATCTCTAACGGACACAGTCAAATCTATAAAAGATATGTTACCATCTGAACAGTTCCATTCATTTTCCATTGTCTCATGGAGATTGAGATTTTGAGTGTGTTCCCCAGTAGCTGTGAAATATGTTTTAAGGGAATTGATTTCAATAATCTCAGCTAAACTATCATTGATCTTGTTTTCTCTCTTTGATTGTTTCTCTATGCAGAATTGATAGATGTGTAGGTGCTTATTTTTTTCTTATAATTTCACCTAAGAAGTTCTTGATGTGATTCCTATCATTGAATTTTCATTTGGTAGCTGTTCTTAGGAACTCTACAAATATGTATCAATGCCAAATCATTAAGCAAGAAAAAAAACTACAAGACAGGGTGTTTAAACCTTGTATTAACATTTATCTTTGGTCACAAGAAGACAACTGTACTGGTACAGATATAGTAAGAATACTTTTAGGAAGCATTGAGATCGGGTCTCTTTGGCCCTTTAAAGCTGGTGTTGGATGTGTGTGGCCACATTCCTTTCATAACGTAAACACAAATGAGTCTTTGACCACACTGAAGGCTCACCTTAGCTGACATGCCTCCTTATGAATGGCAAGGTTGCCATTAGAATTTCTTGTATTTCCAGTGCTAAAAGCAGTCTAAGTAAACACTGTGTTATTCACAGAACCCTCCATGCAGTGAACAAAACGGAAGTGTGTTCCGCTCCAAAGCTTTAAGTCCACCTTGAAAGTATAGGGCTGCCTTTTACTCCTTGCTGACATTCTTTCGATCTCCTCCACACATATTTCTGTTCAAAGCTCGTATTGTACTTCACCAGTAAAGTCCAAACTGGTGAAGTGAAATAAAAAGATTAAGAGAAAACAAGTACTTTGAAAACAGAAAGGTTGGCATGTATATTTATTCACTACCTTTGATATGAAGTCTCTTTAATACACGATGGTGCTTCCCTTCGGAAGTTGCATAAGTAAATTAGGTCTGAAAGGCCCCAGAGTCTGCAACACAATAAATCAAGAGACATCACAAAGCAAGCAACACCATGCAGACAAAGGAGCTCTCCAAACATGGAAGGGACAAAATTACGGAGAAGTACAAATCAGGATTGGGTTCTAAAAAAAATAAATCTGAAACGTTGAAAACCTTACAGAGAACCATTAAATCCATCATAAGATAGAAAGAATATGGCACCACAACAAACCTGCCAAGAGAGGGCCATCTACCAAAACTCACAGACCAGGCAAAGTGGGCAGTAATCAGAGAGGCAACAAGAGTCCAAAGGTTGGGTTTGTGTCAAACACTATGTTTGACACAAACCCAACACCTCTCACCACCCCCAGAGCATGATCCCTACAGTGAAGCATGGTGGTGGCACGTCATGTGGTGGGGATGTTTTTCATCTGCAGGGCGGAAACTGGTCAGAGTTAAGGAAATGATGGACGGGGCTAAATACAGAGAAAGTCTTGAGGAAAACCTCTTTCAGTCTTCCAGAGATTTGATACTGAGACCTTCCAGGTCTCAGAGGTTCACCTTCCAGCAGGACAATGAGCCTCAGCCAAAAGCTAAAGCAACACTAGAGTTGGTTTAAGGCAAAACATGTAAAAAATGTGTAGGAATGGGCTAGCCAAAGCCCTGACATACCTTAAGAAACTTGCAGTCGTAATTGGTGGCTCTAAAAATGACTGACTTTGGGAGCTGGTAAATTGTTTTGCACGCTCAAGGTTCTTTTCTGGGGGTTATTATTCATTGTTTACTTGACAATAACACATATTTTGCATCTTCAAGGTTGTTGGAATGTTGTGGATATCAAACTAACCTCCACAACAACAACAACAGCACAGAGATAGCAGAGACTTTAGTTGTGGCTAAATCAACAATTTGGACATTCCTAAAAAGAAGAAATGCAATAGCTTGCCCATCATCACCAAAAGTCATCAATCTAAATCAGCTTGAATGAAGTTAACACGAAGTTGCAGAATTTCTTTCAATACATCACAAAGCATGGATTATCCTTTTGTGCCCCCTAAGTATAATCTTAAAAGCCTACTCTGAATGTAATGTAAAGTACCAAACTTTCCTTCCTGATCTCTTTGTTTTTTTGTTACAGGGGACTTGTTGTACAATGTTACTGATGGCCTTGGGTGGTGTTTCATTGCATATTGCAATGAATCTTGTAAAGTTGAGACACAATCCAGCCAATGTCCAACAACACCGACATCTAGCACCACTGCACATTCTACAACCCCGGTGGTCAGCACCACGACACAGGCCACGATTTCAAGCTCAGTTCCTTTGACCACAACTGTCCCTGCCTCTATCTCTACCAAAACAACAACTCTAGCTACAACTACCCTGGACTGCAATGATATGTATCCACCAAGACAGGTATGATGTGGGTAAAAACGTATTGTATTTTTTTAAGTCAGGATTGAGTTTCCAAAAGAATCGATGCATTTTATTTATTTATTTAGCATTGACAAACTGACGAGTTGGATCTTTTTATAGACTTTTAAAACAATGCTAAGATTAGATTAGATATATATACTTTATTCATCCCACAACGGGGAAATGTACTTATTACAGCAGCAGAAAAGAAAAGTGTAGTATACACTACAGAATTAAAATAAAAAGGGGCAAAAACACAAAAAAAAAACAGACAGAAATATCTATAACCTACACAATAAACAAGAAAACAATCAACCTGCAAACAGACAATGTGCAAAAACAAGTACTCAGGATGAAAAAAGTGCCGTGATATAAAAGTATTGCAATGTAAAGTGACCATAATATGAGTAATATTGCAAAAGTAAGTGACCATGATATAAATAATATTGCAAAAGTGACCATGACATAAATAATACTGCATAAATGATACTAAATGATACTATATACTAATACTAATAATAATAGTTAAGGCTCTGTTTGATTTTGCTCTAAGGTGCAGAACATAGCTCGAAACCAGCAAATTTGCAATTTCCTGCAGCACACTGAGATCAACACTGCCATCCTATTTAAGGATCTCTCAAATGAAAACACGTAAAAGGAATCACACGCTATTTTTCATGTTTACTCATCCCTTCACTTCAATTTTGTGGTCATCAACAAGCTCACCTATGACTATAATGAAACGGTCTCTTTGGAGGGGACAGACAGGGACAAGTCATTCTTAACTGCTTTCATCCAAAGCTAGTTCTCCTTACTCTGATGCCTCGTCTCTGAAGACGGCAGGTAACTATAACATCTACTGTCTCCAGTTACAGGGATGGTGCTTGCTTTCAAAACATGCAACATTACAGCTGAGAGACTTGGTTAAATTCTGTGAAACCAGCGCTAAACTATCCACAGAAAACTTGAACCTTTTTGTTTTCACAAGTTATTCTGTACAGTAAGAATGGAGAGACAAATTGAAAGCTCTTCACAGTTCTAAATAAATCTAGATTAGATTTCTTGATTCTCACCCCAACACCATCTTTTCAGGCTCCCCCAAGTGTTTATACCTAAAAACATGGAGTAACACAAAAGTGAAACTTCACATTACAATACCGACACATTTACAGTTGTGATGAACATTGTGATGCGGAGAAACAGTTTGGGGTTGGGTTTAAAGAAGCTGTGATAAAAAAAAAAAACAGAGGAGCACGTTTAATGCTTTCATGGTACATTGTGGGAAAGTAAAAAATGATATTGTATGATGCCAAAGAAATTATGCACTTTTAAGCAGAAACCATATTGACAACTGGAATATCAGTATTTTTGCGTTCTCATTCTGAACTCTGAGTTTAACGAGTCAATGTGTCAAGATATGAGTAAAACTAATTGTTTCAAAGGGGGTGAAAGTTGAACATCTGGATGTATGTTAACGTATTCTTTCTAGACCCAAATCAAAGTCACGCAGACTTACAAAAAAACAAAAACAGGACTCCATATTTTGAGAGTGATGTTGAATTAGTCTTCATTATTTGATTATTGTTATCTCATGTTAATTTATATTTTTCAATCCACATTCAGAATGGAGAATCCTGGAAGGTTAGCAATTGCAGCAAAGCTACTTGCATCAATGGCAAGATCTCAGTGACACCTGTTGACTGTCCTCCCGTACACCAACCCATTTGTACCAATGAACGCAAAGTTGTCAAGATGTATGATGATGACGGATGTTGCTTTCATTATGGATGTGAATGTAAGTTAAATATACCACCTTTCAACAACTTATATACTCTTCTAGTACTTTATAGGTTGCACAGAGTATGTGACAGTAACCATGGGTCCTATAACTGTTTGCATTAAGGTTCTATCTGCATTAGACACTGTGATATGTGTCATCTTACCATATCTAAATCAGATGTCTAAGAGTTACACAAGGATTTTGTAATTTAATCATTTTCTTTTCATGCATATAAAAAATTTCAATTGCTTAGAAATTGATATCCATTTTGCTTTAATGCTATCTAAGAAACATGGTTGAAACTTGAATAAAGATATGAAGGAGAGGTATTTTAAAAAGTTTGTTCTCAATGCATTTATGTTGTATTGATTATATGGTAACAAGATTCATTAGTTACTAAATAAATGCAATTAATTCAGTATCAGATACTATCCACCGATAAACAAACATGACATGCTTACAAGAGATCATTTTTTTCTTATGCGAGTTGTATTGCACCTACTTATAATTTCTATACACACTTTTTCTAATCCTGCAGGTGTGTGCAGTGTCTGGAGTGGATCCCATTACATGACATTTGATGGAAAATCATACAGTTTCAGTGAGAACTGTTCTCACTACCTGGTCAGGGAGATTATTTCTAAATATAACCTGACTATTATAAAAAGCCATGATCATTGTGATCCCTCAGACAGCACGTTTTGTCCTCTGGCTCTCATTGTTACATACCAATCCTTTAAGGTAGTTTTAACTCAGGTGATGACTTCAGGAACAGCAACTAATGTGGTAAGCAGCAGTTCAAACAGACTCAAGCTGTCGTTTTAGTGTCGCTATCTCACTTAGATATTCTGACAACACTTAAAGGTGGGGTAGGTGTTCTTTTTCTGGAGCATTTTTTTACATATTGCTTGAAATACTCTTCACACCCCCATTGCAACCAATTAATTAAAAGTTTTGACACAAAAATGAAAAGTTTTAGTGGCCTCTAGAACGTACAATCCAGGAAAAACACTATCCAATCATACTGAACGGACCGTTCACAATGATTGGATTCTGATGCGTCTATCAAACTGCAATCTGCTCCTCCCTCCCCCTCCTTCCCCCTGTGCGCGTACCCTTCTTCGTGAACGAATTACGCGTCCAGAAGCTTGGCAGGAAGCTAAACTAGAGCCAGCTTGGCTAGCACCTAGCATTATTAAACGCTTCATTATGATGTTGAAAGGTATTTTCTTACCTGTGAATCCGCCATGAGAAAAAGTTAGCAAAAGTTAGCCAAACCAATCGATGCTTGCTGTCAGAACAGCGCTCGTGCGCCTTCGTGCTCGTGAACAAGCATTGCGCGTTCATGTACTCTAGAGGCGTGGCTTCGGGGGGAAGTCTGAATAAAGGGGTTGGGACTTGTGACCTGTGTATTTTCAAAATGCAGCTTCGCTGGACTCAAAATCCAGGATCTCCTACCCTACCTTTAAGCCTAGAACACTAACGTACATTTTTGTAACACCATCACTAATGATATACCCATATACCCATATTTCTCTATAAAATATATTAAACCACTGCAATACATGGCAAATTGACGTATTCTTCTTTCATTTCCAGCTATACAATGCCTCATAAAACAAAAAAGGTTTTAGGGTTCTAGGGTTAATGGTTCATCACTCAATCAAGATAATATGATGCACAAGACAACTGCTGTTCAGCATAGTTCACAGTGTTTTCCATTGTTTTTTGTCTTTTTGTCCCACAGGTGTATGTAAGTCAGAAACGGATCTATCCGGCCTATAGCAATTCTGGCCTCCTCCTCACTGGCACAGACATGGTGATCACATTGGAGATACGGGATATCAACACAAGAATAGTCTACAGGGGCTCCTCATTCAGCATTGACCTGCCCTATTCTCTCTTTGGGGGAAACACTGAGGGACAGTGTGGTGAGTTACCAGAACACATGGTCTGTATCATAACACTTTTCATTCATCGTTATTAAATCTAATCGTGGGATGAAATTTATGGGAAATATTTGAATATGTAACTACAGAGTTACAGGGGAAGTTAAGTAGTAGCTAAACACCCGCACAGCAAGACAGACCCACCTCCAAGCTTTACTGTTGCGCCTCATGATTTGCCTCATTACTCTTTAGGGCTTGGCAAGTAGACATTATGTAGCAGTTCAAAAGCAAAAGGGGATGTTTCCATAATATGTCCCCTCTGAAGTTTAAAGCATCTTAGCGAAGATGATGATAAGATAATGTAAGGTAGAACGTTACTTAAGTTCAAGTGCAGCACCTGTTGACGATCTTCAACTTTGTTAACTGTATTTGAAGATTTGTGTTATTGTATATTGTTGTATTCAATTCATTTTTATTTATACAGCGCCAAATACAACAAATGTCATCTCAAGGCACTTAGATAATAAAGTCCAATTCAAGCCAATTGGAATTCAATTAATTGTAATCATAATTATTCATAAAATAATCCAATTTGTTCATATAGAGCCAATTCAAAAACGATTTCCTAGCTAAGGAAACCAACAGATTGCACTGAAACTTTTTTTTTTTTCGGTCCAATCTCCCGTGTATGGAAAATGATAATTAAAACCAGGTTTTATAAATCATTCAGAAAACATGAAAAGCCACATCAGCTTGAAGTAAATAAACGTGCTATATGTGGTTAATGTTAAATGGTTAAATGATTTCTGGGAATCTGATGGTTTCCAAGCACACATCCAAAGTTTAAGATTACACAAATGAAAGGTATTTGTTTAAAGACAAATCTGTTTGGAGAACTGGTTCTTGTTTGGGGAACATTTCTGTGGCTTAGGCTGCTGCCTCTGTTTTATCAGGTACCTGTGACAACTCCAAGGCCAATGACTGCCGGTCTCCAAATGGCCAAGTAGAAAGCTGCTCAGAATCTGCTGGCCAGTGGCATGTCCCAGGTACACCCTGTGCCACCCCATCAACCTCCCCAGTCATTACAACTGCACCCGGGACCACACCCGAGTCTCCATCCTCAACGACACAGGCCTATTGCAAACCTTCTCTCTGTGATCTCCTGAGCAGCAGGTAAGGGAAACACAAAATTTTAAATTCTTTTATCTTCTTTATTCCTTTAACTAAGAATTACGCACATTAGAGAATATCTGGAATTTTGTTACTTCTTGTATTTATGTTGCTGGTGTTATGAACTCCACATGAAAGTGTTAAACCCATTCTTTTGAGAGTTAGGATGGAGTTGAAATTGCAAGGCCCATTTCAATAGAAACATGTTAGCATATCTAAGGGCCAAATATTCACTGCCAAAACCATTCAGAAACTGTTCAGTTCAGTTTCAGGACATAGTGCCAGAAGAAAAAGACAGAGAATGGCTCAACAGCACTCTTATTTAAGACAAATGAGACATTCCGTAAGAAAAAATCCTTCTGGGGTGGTTGGTGGCGTCGTGGGTTGTGCAGGCGCCCCATGTCCAGAGTCCTCGCTGCAGCTGGCCCCGGTTTGAGTCCCACATTGGACGGCCCTTTGCTGCATGTCATTCCCCCTCTCTCTGCCTCCTGCTTCCTATCTCTCTTCAACTGTCCTGTCCGTGAAAGGCAAAAAAGAATAAATCCTTGTTTATTAAACAACCTCTAATTTAGTTTTTTAGTTTTACTTTTAATGAATTAGCGTTTGGTCAATGTACAATTTTAATGGCCCACAAACAAATTGAGTGTTGTCAGAAAGTAATTTCCTTGGTCTTCCTCTTTGTTTTATCAGGGCACTTCAGGAACATCCACTCAAAGGGGATTTTAATTTGATGGATTAAAATTATGAGCTGCTTTGCATTGATCATATTTTGGCAAATGTGGGTGTGTAGAGGGCAGCATATTAGGCTGTACGTTTCCAGCTTAACTGTGACTGCTAAAGGGAGCATTATCTGATGGTGTGCACGTACACAGCTGTATAAGTCTGATTATTCATTGGCACGTAATCTTCATTTCTATAAATGCAGTTTTAACAGTTTACTAACTTGTAGCGACATACCCAGATCGACAGAAGTAATCTTCATGACTTTTTTTTTTAATCTACTTTCTGTAGTCTGGTTGAAGAAAGTACAAATTCTATGTGTGAATTTTAATGCTATACAGCAATGAAAATATTTTTTCTAATAATTCAAACAACAGTTTTACCAATATTTACAGCCATAAAGCATGGCATACTTTCTATTATGCACCACTGTGGTGATGCTGTAGTGTTATAGTGAATTAGTTTTGAGTTCTATGTAAACTGAAACTAATTTCTACTCTTTCTACTCTTTTATAAATTTCTACAAAGTTCTACTCTTTATAAATGGAAACAATATGTCCATCTCTTCAGACAGGCATAGTTAATAAATCTTGTCATTTTTCCGGTAAACTAATATGCAAACATGTTCCTTCTAGTGTATTTGCACCCTGCCACGCAGTCATAGCCCCTGGTCCATTTGTCTCATCCTGTGCATATGACATCTGCAACGGTGGTAACAACACCTGCTCCAGCCTAGAGGCCTATGCCACTGAGTGCTCTAATGCAGGAGTATGTATTGACTGGAGGAATGCTACTGATGGGCTTTGTGGTGAGTTATAGAGTTAATTGTGTATAATACTTCAACTTTTCAAGATTTTAAAAATGAGTAAATAAATGTATTTCCGTCTTACAGAGCACAAGTGTCCAAGCAACAAAGTGTACATGGCCTGTGGTCCCTTGATAGAGCCTACATGCAATGACGGGTACAGTGAATGATATTTTAGCACAAGCAAAGTTTATATTGATGATTTTTATTTAACACGTGTTCGATCAGCCATAACATAATGAGCACCTGTCTAATATTTCCTCAGGCAGTGAAAATATCTCAGACCACTCAGGCTGTGTTAAAAAGACATCTGAGGGTGTCACGGCGTGTCTATTACCAGGAAGTTAGCCATTAGGCATGTGCGATACTAGTCGATACATAGTCGACTTCTTTTTTAAGAGTGGACTAATTTTTGTTTGGGACAGGATGAGACAACGCAGAGACGTGAAACTAATTGTTTCTGCCTGAGTATACATCTATAGTGGAGGCAACAGAATGATCAACAGACCGGCAACAAAACAAAGTGAAGCATGGCAGTATCTCACTCACCAAGACAACAAAGTCCAATGCACATTATGCGGGATGAAGATAGCTTACCACGATTCTACCAGCGCAATGGGGACTCGTTTACTAAACTATCACAAAAATGTTCACATTACGACGAATGGATGGATGGAAAGACAATGAAATATGATGGGTTTTGTTGCAGCTAAACGACAGGAACAATAGCTGCTTTGGTGATTAATGTTAGTTTAATGTTGACGTCACGGCTAATCAACTTTAATTGACTTGATTAGTTGCCCTCAATAATCACTCAAAGTGCCCATCCATAATAGCAATATATCTCTTGGGCCTTGTGGGTCGTGGGGTGGTGTCTCTGTGGTGTAAGCTTGCTTCACAAAGACGCCATCGGACCCCATGAATTTGGTTTCTGGCGTGTTTGCAGGCTAGGTGAACACCTCAGACTTTGTTATGTTTTTGGTAAGCAGTTTTTATTGGGCCCACTGCTGTCCTGCTGGCGGCTACTGTCGGGGAGTGCTCTTTACACATGGTGGGGGTACTCGCGTTGTCATGCTCCCTTTCAGTCAGTGGTCAGTCGTTTTAATGTTAATATGGGGTGGCGGTGGCTCATGACTCAGCAGGTAGAGTGCGATACAAAGACTTGATGAGGGGCACAAGGTATGCAACGTTACATACAATTCTGCATCACAAGTCACGGTTTCCACTTTTAGAATGTTTCCGTGTGACAATTATTCTAACTGGTTCAAATAATCCCACCACTGTAATAATTGATAATAATATCTCTGGCACCAGGTACAACAAGAAGTTCCAAGCAGATAGCGAGGCATTCGCTGACTACACAAAGGAAGGTTGCTTTTGTCCTCATGGCACCACATTATTCAACACAGTGTACGACACATGTGTCACCTCCTGTGGTAAGAGGATGTACTAGAAACAGTTTGGCTTCACCACTGAGCAATAGTGACTGACAGAGATGTGTCTGAGGGATGAAATGAAAACACTGATTACTGTTTTTTGTTGACTGAGTGATGAATGATGAATTGTTGTTAAATGACAAGAGGAAATTACATGATGTTTTGTGTAATATGATTTAACTCAATTAACACGTTTGTTTGTTCACCTTGACAACTAGTTCAAAATGTTTTTATGCCTCTGAAGTCAGTTTGTAGGTATATGTTTGTAGATGGTAAAACCAGAGCCACCAGCAATTTTACAGGAGAGATCAGTCAAGTATATGACTTATCCTTCCAGTCTATTCGTCTTGTTCAGCAAAACTTTCTCTATCTGTCACCACCTTTCTGCTCACATGTCTGTGCCTGGATTTCAGGCTGTGTTGGACCCGATGGAAAACCCAAACAGGTGAAAACTCTGCCATACACACATCTTCATGTACACTAACAAAGCATTGCCTTTGTTTCTCAAGTGGTTTATTTCTGTTAAACAGCCAGGTGACACATGGACAAGTGACTGCAACACCTGTGTGTGTGACGAGGATTCAATGAGCATCGACTGTCAGCCTGTTCAGTGCCCAGCGGTACAGAGACCCAACTGCAGCGAGCCTGGCCACCAGCTGGTCAACAAAACCAACGGCTGCTGCACAACACCGTCATGTGGTCAGTCTTATTGTTGAAGGCCTAGATGTGATAATGTCACTACAGATTTCCAATTACATAATATACTTTCTAATGTTCCCTGAACTTCATACATTTGCTTTTCATTTGGGGTCCCTGTTTGACAGCAGTGTTTTATGTTCTGCTCTGTTTACAGTCAGCATTGCCGAAATGGGTTAAAATACACTGTAATGATATTTCTTATATGGCATCATTCTGCCAAATTACCTGATGCCTTTTCTGTTTCTCACCGGTGAGAGAGAGAACTTTTTAAATGCCAATGACAGTTGCAGCTTATTTATCCAAAGTGCAACAGGATGTGGTGGTTGGTTTCACCAATGCTTGCATTGTCCTAGTTTGTAGTGACCAATCATCCTGTTCATGTGTCGATGAAAATCCATTCAAAATGGTCACAGTAACATGATTATTCAAAGGTAATATTGATCTAAAGAGATTGCTTAATGGTGTTGCTGAATGAATAAAAATGCTCGGGTCAGAAGAACACATTCACTAATTTACCACAAACATCTATAATTAAAATACAATCAATCAGACGTTTGTAATTCCCGCTGTTAGTGTCTTTTCCAAAATACTGAAGAAATGTTTAAAAAGTTCTCCCATCATGCCTCCATGCATGAAACCAGGCATAGGAACCAGGGGGGACGTGTCCCCCGCAATGTTAAACTCATTCCTACACCCTTGTCCATGCCTATGTGCAGCTCCCAGTCAGACGGCTGCACATGTACTGTTCTCCTGCCAAAGAAAATCCCACTTCCCACCATGTCTGTCAACAAGTTCCGACTTACCCAAATTTACATATTAAAATCCAGCAACAACGCTTACTGCTTGTGTTAGGGACCAATAGAGAAGTTTGATCACGCCATGTAAGGGTGAATGTTTGCTGGTGTGAGCTAAGAAAGTCCAGCTTAGGGGAGTCTCTTGCTAACTTGACAAATCATCTTAACACGCTAAGCTGATATTGGTGTTCTTATAAATGACTGAAATGGGTAAATCAATACCTTTTTTACATCCAACAGAATGCAGTGTTAACCTGTGTGTGGGTCCCATTACCTGCCCACTGGGCTTCCAAGTGGCTGTCACCAATGGCACCTGCTGTCAGTCCTACGACTGTGGTACGTGACTCTTCTCTGTTGACCGCTCCGGTCTACACCTGCATAATAATCTAATTATAATAAATCATAATAAACATCTGCATATGTGTTGTGTGGAAAGACAGCACAAAAAATTTGTGCAAAGTTAAAGAACCTTTTTTACGTGTGTGCGTGTGTTTCAGTTATTGTTAAGGACATTTAAAAAGTATTTTTAAGAGACTACAAGTGCCATAATCGCCAAGCCTCATTCCTCTGTTTGAAGTCTTACTTGTGAAGGAAAATCAATGTCCGAAACATGTACAACCAGTTTTAATCCCTTTTTGGTTTTTAGGAATATTAAAAGAAACATGCTAATCAGATGTTATGCCGTTCCACTTCCAGTTAAATCTGAAGCTGTTCTTCTCACATTACAGACATTTCAAAATAATTGTATTGATAGATCTATTTTAGAACTAATTCAAATAAATCAGTGTCAGTGTCAACTATACTGATGTTTGTTTGTTCTTTTAATCTCTGCAGTTCCTAAAGGTGTATGTCTCTATGACATGACTGAGTTCAAGGTAAGCAAACAATCAGAATTTTGGTAATTGTGAACAAGTTCTTCAGACTTCTATCGGAAATGATGTGAGATCACTTAAAAATGGGAACCTGCACGTGTCACCAGGTGATTCCCCTGATTTAAATTAGAACTGTCCAGTTGTTGTTTGATTTGAGGGAAAAAAAACAGCAAGCATGTTTAATTATTTGAGGTATATTTTAGGTAAAAATGTCTGTGATTTGTCTCATTTACTTTTTTATATTTTACACAATAAAACTTTGTTTTTACTTTTGTTTTTAATCCTGCTCAGAATTATATAAAATGAGGGGAAAGTATAGGGGCGTCCATGAAAATTGATGCCTAATAGTATTAACACACAATATATATAATTCTATAGCCCGGAGCAAAGATACCGACAGCAGAAACACCATCAGAACCACAATCAACAACAATTGCACTATCAGAAACAAGCGAAGCAACACTGGGATCTTCATCAGAGGAGTCTGCTCAACCTTCACCCTGCCAGGAGTGTTACTGTGGCCCCAAAATGGATCCCATTACCAAGCTGAACATTATTACCTGCAAACCTGTTGTGTGCAACACGAGCTGCTCTGAGGTAAGATCGTTCAACAGACAGAGCAACATCTGATATCTGCTATTGCAATTTTAATTCACAGAGAGATGCTTCTTAAGAGGAAATTGGAGGTAAATTCTTAAATCTGTCGGCATTCTCCCTGAAAATGAAAGTGTAGATACTCTGTAGCCCTCCAAAGAGCTCCTGAGGTGAAACATGTAGGAGTAGTGAAGAGGCCTGAGGAATTCTTTAAGAAGAGAAGAAAAGGACTGAAAAATGACAGTGGGTCTTTGAAATGTTACAGATTAGATTGTACAGGAATCATGATCAGTCAATCTTTATTTACACGGCACGTTTTAAACAAAATGCAACTGGGTGCTTTATAAAGCAATTAAAAGGACCCAAGCAAGGCACGAAAACAAGTATAAATTCCGTGAAAGAATGACCACACTCAGAAAAGCTATTTGCACTTATCAGAAAAAATATTCATCAAATCAGCTTTAAAAAAAAAAGAAAAAAATGAAAACGTTTTTTGACAAATATAGGTCAAAAATACTATAAAGGACCCAATTAATAAAAATGTGCACAAAAGTTCAGAGAGTTCGAAATAAGCTATTTCAAAAAGGTACGTTTTGAGCTTCGTGTGAAAAACAGAAAGGCTTCCAGTGTTTGCGTGTGACAGATTTAATTAGAGATTCTCTTACATCTGCAGCACAGAGCAAAACCGTCAGAAATTGAAATAATCATGACGCCAAAATCATTTCCAACTTGGAAAATGCGAATATGCAGTAGTGATGCTTTGCTTCTGTCACAACCTTCTATGAGCAGGCCATGCTCATCTCCTGCCTTGACTACTATAACACCCTCCTAACTGCTCTCCCAGCCTGGGCTGTGAAACCGCTGCAGATGGTCCACAACGCCGCAGCGCATCTGCTCTTCAATTCAGCCTATGAGAGCACACGTCACCCCTCTGTTCACTGAGCTCCACTGGCTACCCTTAGCCGCCCGCATCAAGTCACTGATGTTAGCCTACAGAGTGCTGAATAGAATATACTTGTTAATGTGGAGAACAAAACCTCTGAAATAGTCTCAGTACATTTCAGTTTGGTGCAACAACATAACAATGTAATGCCACAACAGCACTTGACTACACACAATACGGCAAATAGCAACATGTGGCAAAATTTGTTTTTTGAGCACTTGTGGCTTTTATTTGAAGGTAAAGAAGACAGGAAAGTGAACAGATATATATTTTAAAGAGTAGACCAAGGCAACCAGAACTATGTAAGGTGTCAGTTTTTTTTATATAAATTTATAAAATAGACTAATTCATTATTTTTAAAACAACTCTTGTCAAAACTTGGCAACAGCAAAATCTGAGTCTGAAACAACAACATGAATAAGGAATAAGAAAAAAAAAATGAACTGAAAAGGATTTCTGGTGGAATATTGTTGGATGTAGATGACAGAAATGGAACATGGGCTGTACTTGTACAGCAGTTCTCTCCTCCAGCTGACCACATTCACCCATTCAGAAAGCTTCAGTCCATATAAGCGACACGGTACATTCTTCTACACATTGGCACACAATCATTCACAGATGGACGCATCGGAGGCAAACGTACGGTATAGGACGCTTTGACATGTGGCCCAGGGAAGCCAGGAGTTGAACCAACAACCTTCCGATTGGTAGGCGACTGATCTTCCTCCTGAGTTTCAGCCACCCGAGACACTGGACTATAATATAGTGCTTCAAGCATTTGTACTTGATGTACTAATGCTTCAGGCATTTGTGCTAAACATTGCTTGGAAAAATTACACTCACAAAAGAAGATAAATATCAGATCATTCTAACACACACATATAGCATTTAGCACACAAACTACATCATCTCTTCTTGTTGTTCTGTGTTTCATTTTCTTTGTCCTGTTGCTGACTCATTCTGCAGGGCTTTGAATATCAGACTGCGACGGACAAGTGTTGTGGCACATGCGTTCAGAAGAGCTGTATTTTCACCACACCTGACAACCTGACAATGCATATCATCGAGGTCAGTGCTACAGCTGTGCTTCCTCGTGTTTAATGGCAAGAAAATAAAAAAGGCACATTAGCAATATAAAGTGTTCTTTTCACCAAGTTTAGAATTGAACAACAAAATCCATTTAAATGAAGTTGAAACCAACAAACTTGAAACTGGTTTCCATTTGTAAAAGGTATAGAAATGTCTCATACAACTGTTTTCCAGTGTGTTGTCTTTTTAAATGATTCAAATCTGAGGAATTGGGATCTTTTTCTAAACAGTTGACTCTGTAATAGCTCCACTCTTCATTTTGTTACAGGTCAATGACACATTTATATCGCCTTATGACAAGTGTGTACAATATACCTGTGAGAAGACCAATGGACAGATTGTCACCAAGGCGACCAACACCATTTGTCCCCCATTTAACTCCCTGGACTGTGAACCTGTGAGTTTATCAACACCTGACAGATGATGAATCTCTGCTCCAACCCATATAGTCTGGTTCTAACACACGTCTTCCTCCTGTAGGGCACTGAGACGACTGATGCTATCGGGTGCTGTAAAACTTGTAAGTTGGCAGATGCTGTTTATGATAACCAAATATGATTAAAAATGGAAAGTTCACCTGGGGATAAAAAGTGTGTTAGTATGTAACAGTTGTTGTGTATTCCAGGCAAACTACAGAGTGTTTGTAAGGTCCACAGTAAGCAGATGCTTATTGAGGTGAACCGCTGCATCAGCACGGAGCTGGTTAACGTGACATCCTGTGTTGGACACTGCAGAAGCTCATCCATGTGAGTAAATGTAGCACAATATTTGGGTCCGGCTTTGTCAGCAAAGGTCAGTTTTTAAATTTAGTTCTCTCAACATCTTTTTATTTATACTGGAAAGCATCCGAGCCAAATCATTTCTCAGACACAAGGGAAATCCTCGTCTGAAGTTAAACCCTGAGAGTTGGAACTGATCCCTCTTTGTGGCTCAGTTTCTTCAGTCCAGCGTTGAACTGGACCAAGTTGTTCAAACAGTGGGATTGGACATGATTTAACAGGGACTGCTGACATGTTTTTCTCACATTTATTTATTTAGTTATTTATTATTATTAGTAGTTGTATTTTTTATTAGTATTGTTTTTATTGTAGTTTTTGCTAATATACAATCATTGTAAATATTTATAATTTTTTTCGAGCTACTTGACTAATTTGAATTGCCCCCATTGGGGGATGAATAAAGTATTTTTCTATTCTATTAATAGTTTGTTTTTGGTAAGTTAAATTTTTTGTCTTAATAGTTAATACTTTTGTCATTAGGGTTTTTTTTTGGGGGGGGGGGTGGTCTTCTTCCCAGTTATTTGCAACAGACGTATTAGTAATGTAATCCATTTGTCAAGTATTAGGCTAAAACAAATGATTTATTTCACAATTTGAACTCAAATGTGAAGTGAAAATGATCCGAAAACATCTGTAGCTGCACCTTTGAGATGGAAAGTGAATAAGAACCCTTAGTGTGGAATATAAGAGCTGCCCTCTGTGGATGTGTATGTGCAGGTACTCCGCAGCAGCGAACACCATGACCCACCACTGTGAATGTTGCCACGAGGCTACCACCAGCCTGAAGCAGGTGGAGCTGACCTGTGCAGATGGTTCCAAGCTCCACCACAGCTACACCCAAGTGGAAACGTGCCATTGCAGCAAAGAAGACTGTGCGGGGGGGACTAAGCCACAGCGCCGCAGGAGGCGCTGACTTATTATACTATTTTTGACGAGTCAAGCTTTCACCTTATTCTTAATTCTTTCAGCCTTCCATTATTTATCCCCTAAAATGCTCTTGATCAGTGTCACGAAATACATCTGTGATATCAACTTTCTTCAATAATAATAAAGTATTTCTGCAACATGAACATTTGCATGGACAATCTTTGTGTGGAATGATGAAAATCAAACAACAAAGTATTTCTAAAAACAGCTGTGGATACAGCTGATCAAAAGTGGGCAAATATTGTGGTTTAGGATTTAAAGGAAGTTACTCTGCAAAATGTGGATGGAGCTTTATTGGCCTCAAAAGCTTTATTGACAAAATCCTGCTGAGCAGGAAAGCAACATATTTATTTTCATGCTGCATCTTTAAGACTACAGTTAAGTTAACAAGTGATTCCACAAGGTACTTTATAAAACTTAACATCCATACTGTGTGACTTACAATATGTTACCTCCAAACATTTAGAATATATGTTTATTAGCATTGTGAAGGATAAATCTGAGCAAGTTGTGTTGCCTTAAGTCAAGATATTTCCCCCTAAATGGCTCTTCATTGTCATTCTCTTATCCATATATAGATTTCTGTATGATTTAATATATTCTTAATAATTAGATTTTGAATGCACTAAACATTTCATAACTAAAATATGAAATAGAAGAACACACAGATACAAAACATACAATTAACAAAAAGAATATGGTAGATGGGCGCGCTACAGCTTAATCAGTGCAAATCAAACCCTGGAATCCCTGTGGGGAATATAGATTGTATCACCATGACTGCAAAATAGATCATAATACTGAAAGACTGAAGAAACGCAAAATTATGCTGGCAAGTCACATTTACAAGATGTCACACTACTGCTAATTTATTATTCAGTTTGAGTGATTAATGATCCTGGCATGACTGCATCATCTCACAAAGACATGCTCTTCATCTAAATTTAAACCACTGACTAATAAAAGGTATACTTCGTCTTTGTGAAGCTTTAATAAGGAATGTCTTTTGGGTCACAGAGTTGTGTGCAAGCAGGGTCCATACTTCTTTTGAACTGTTTGGCTTATGAGTCAGTAAAGGAAGAGGGAACAGATCTCTGTGACTGTTTGGCTGGGACAACTGGGAGTTCAGGATGTGAGTTACCTAAACTGTGTGTGTACAAAGAGACTGTACTATCTGGGTATATTCTGCTTTTCAATCATTTCCATGCCTGTGTGCATGACTGTATGTGTTGGTGTGTCTGCTCCCAGATGGTCTTCTGTACTTAGAGCTCCTCAGCCATTTGCAGCAGAGAGTTGATGGCAGCATCTTTGTTGCCCTGCTGTGCATCCAGTACAGTGCGAACCACCTCCTGATCCAGGTTGGGGAACATATCTTGCAGAGCCTTAAGATCCTCTTCACTGCACACGTGCCCCTGGCTCCCAATAGTTGGCATGGTTGATGGCACTGCCATAGGCACCATGCCCTGGTTGTACACTCCAGGCACTCCTAGCAACATAGGACACACAGTCAATGAAAGAGGCAGTTCTACACAGGAGAAATTAGGTGGATATGTGCGTGTGTGCATTTCTGACCTGTAATGGGCACATATCCAACTCCTTCCTGGTAAACAGAGGGCATTAGAACAACAGGCTGACTCATCATTGCTGCTGGTAAAGACTGGCACAAAGAGAGATAAGATAAGTGGCTTAACTTCAAGTTCTCAACGTAGTTAATCACAAATTAAACTTGAAAGGTGAAAGGCAGTCCTAGAAACCTGTTATATACGTGATTCAAATGATAAATTCTGTTAAAAAATAACTCCAAGGTTCCTCACTGTAGAACTAGAAGCCAAGGAAATACCATCTAGAGTAACTATATAGCTAGACAGTTTCTCCCTGAAGCACTCAGGTCCAAAGATAACGACTTCAGTTTTGTCTGAATTTAGAAGCAGACAGTTCTGAGTCATCCAGGTCTTTATGTCTTTAAGACATGCTTGTAGTCTGACCAACCTATTGGGTTCATCTGGTTTTATAGATAAGTACAGCTGAGTATCATCAGCATAGCAATGGAAATTTATGCCACTGTCTCTCCAGCTTTCTTGCAGTCTGCTTTAAAGCACGCAGCTGTGAATTATACCAAGGAGCCAGCCTCTTCTGACTGATTACCTTCCTTTTCAGAGGGGCAACATTGTCCAGTGCTGTACGCATTGAAACTATAGTGCTGTCAACAAGAGAGTCAAGTGTTGCTGGAGTAAAGTTTAGGTAGTCGTCCTCTGTCATATCTGCACATGGCAGTGAAGAAAAGGATGATGGAATTAATTCTTTAAATCTGGTTACAGCATACTCTGATAGACACCTTCTATATGTAAACTTCTTCTCAAAAACTGTATAGTCAAGTAATGTAAACTCAAAGGTTATCAGAAAATGGTCAGATAAGACAGGGTTATGAGGGAACACTGTTAACTGTTCACTCTCAATGCCATAAGTCAGCACAAGATCAAGGGTGTGATTAAGGCAGTGAGTCGGTCTGTGTACACTCTGAGAAAATCCAATAGAGTCTAATATAGAATTAAAGTTCATATTCAGGCTGTCATTTTCAACATCTACATGAATATTAAAGTCACCCACTACAATGACTTTATCTGTACTCAGCACTAACTGGGATAAAAACTCTGAGAATTCAGACAGAAACTCAGACTTTTCATTTTTGAATTTGAATATTTGTATTATTTGAATATCAATAACTTTTGATTCAAGCATAGAACCATTGGTCAGACTTAGAATGAAATTGGAAGTAACTCACTGGCCCCTAGTCACATCACAAAAGCTTTTAGTTGATATATTGAGTCTTTGTCTGGAAATGCATGTCTTTGACAACAGATTGAGCACAGCCTGTAAAGTACTCTACATATGTGTATCTAAATACCTGCTGAACAACAGTTGGGGCAAATCTACATTTGATTTAGACTGTATCAACACGGCATTGTGATTTGGAATTTTTCACCATTTCTATCAACTTATTATGTGATGAGCACTGAGATTATTACATATGATGTGAACAGGCACTATTACACTAACAATTTAAACTGAGCTTAATTTCTTACTTAGCAGTGTTTCCCGCAGCGCATTATAGTTAAGGCGGCCGCCTTAGCAAACTCGCACTTGCCAATGTTCCCGAAAAAAAAAATTT
The DNA here is from genome assembly GCF_027942865.1 of Odontesthes bonariensis. Taxonomy (NCBI): domain Eukaryota; kingdom Metazoa; phylum Chordata; class Actinopteri; order Atheriniformes; family Atherinopsidae; genus Odontesthes; species Odontesthes bonariensis. The sequence continues at coordinate 2,532,140 of NC_134506.1, forward strand.
TTTTTTTTTTTTTTTTTTTTTTTTTAAACTGAAGTAATAATGCTTTGCCAGGCTCAGACATTAAAAGACAGCATTGACAACATTGAATTGCGACACCTACTGGTTGTTAATGTAAATAGTTAATAATGTAAATAAAAAAGTGTTACAGCTCTTAAACAGCTTCGTTATTGCTCTAACAGCCCCCGTCCCATTCCCATTCCCCCCCCCGCCACCCGACGGAACGCTATCCGCGCAAAACCCCTGGTCCCGGCCGACGACTCACCACCTTGACTAAGCAATTTCCTGCGGGAAACACTGCTTAGTAATTTGATCTGTTTTAGTGGACTAAAAGTACCACGAACACTTGATATATTATTATTACATATGTAGATACAAAAAAATATATACATAATGAAGGGTAAACGGGTCCTTGGGAAACTATACAGTTGGATTTATGAAGCACATCTACCTTAGAAAATAAGATAATGTTGATGACAATCAATTAGGATCTAAATAACAACTGTCTTTGTGGGGAGCAGCAGGGCCTTGAGGCTGCCCGAGCCACACATTGTTTAGGACCAGAATGAACTCTGTCTACACAATGAAGAAGATGTGGCAGCATTCTCAGACAGCAGGTTCCAGATAGAGATTGGGTTTGGGCCACGTACACACAGAATGATATCAAGAGGTACAAGAAGATCTGATAAACTAAGCTCATTGGGAATTTCCGTGCATGCTGCCATGTACATGTCTCTGTGTCGTTCTGATCAATAACTCCCCCATAAGAGGCTGGAAAGGTGAGTCCAACTACTCTTTCCTCCACAACATCTTTAGTTCACATAGATATTGGCACTGTGAGAGATGAAAGGCTTGTGGTTACATTTTCATGAAAAACCACATTAACTTAATTTACATTTAATGGTTACATCTCAATACACATAGGCCATTAAGGCAAAGCTTTTTAAAGAAAAGACCCTGTAGGTGGTTGCTCATTCTCAACTTGAGTAAATTGAAATATGCATCAAGATCTCAGAACTGACACATATCTCCCCGCAATAGTCAGTCAAGTGGGGTATGCAGTTTCCAGTTGTTTGAAGAGTATGTGTAAATATACTTACAGCAAATGACATCACCAGGTTGATCATGCCCTCCTTGTCATCACCCTGTCTACCGCTGAGGCTGAACCATTCATCCACCACACTGCCCTCCCTGAGCCCCTCAGGAATGGTGACATGTGTCCATGCTATCCTATCATCCATAGAAAAAGCTCTCTGCACAAAAACAGATGGAAGCAAACATCCAATTATATGCTACAATAGACAACCACTCACATAGGCTGAAAAAAGAGAAAGGGCGTGGTCATTTTATCCAATGATGTCACTACTGAGGGTATAAATATTGATGTTTTGGGTTACGATAATTTTAACAGTATAATGCGGAAATCGTGAGACTTAATGTTCTCTGTTTTTAAATTACTTACAAGGCACATCAGAATCAGAATCAGAATGCCTTTATTGTCATTGTACAGCGAAATTTAAAGCCACTAAAACAGTGCAAAGAGAAAATAAAAATATTAAAAAATATATAAGTATGTACAAAAAAGGAAGGGTGTTAAGATGCACAGTTTTTTGTTACGGTAAATAAAATAAATAAGGTGTAAGAAGATTCAAGTAAATGGATATATTGCACACAACAGTTTTTGGCCATAATTGTTTGAATATTGCACATGAATAGGGATTGTCCAGAGGGAAGATCATCTCATTTACTGTGGACCCTGCTGAACTGCCAGCTCTTCCTGGCTCATTGACTATCAACACATTCCTTCTCTGAGCAGCACATTTCACTCTGTGACACACTTGTGTGTTTGGAACCTTCTAGTGTTTTTACATGCATTTGTCCTTTATCCTCCTCTGTTCAAAGATGTTTCTCCAGTTTAACATAGATGGCTTCCTTGTGCCCGGTTGTTGACCAAACAACAGCTCCATAAGTGCACGGCACAACATAGGAGAGCCACTTATTCAGGTCCAGAGCCAGCAGTGCACCCACATCTGAAGGAAAAGGGACTCTCTGAGGACAGTAATGTCCACATTCTGGACAGAGAAGACAGATGGAGGAGGAGTTAATGAAGCCATCTATGTTAAACTGGAGAAACCATCTTTGAACAGAGGACGTGGTCTCAGGTATCACCTTCCCAGCACCTACAATGCAGCATTGTCTCTCCTCCCCAGGCTGTTTCACAAACATTCACAACTTGGATCCTGTGACCAGAACTCACCCTTTCAGACAGGTAAACAATTCAGAGGTGATACTCAGTGGGGTCACATGGCACTGAAAGGATCGGATTATTGGCTAAATTACAATCAGACTGAGTTGCTCCTTATCTGAGCAAGGGTAATTCTCCTTGGTTATCTGGCGGTGAATGAATCGAATCATTGGCACAAAGCGTGTCATACCCCGGTATGATAGGTGGTGCTGTACCCATTCCAACTGTTGCTAATAGAGCCACTTCCTGTTGACCTCTTCACCACCAACAACAACAACAAACTCAGGCATTGGAGAAAGATGGCGAATGCAGAGCAAGATGAAGCTACGTCCCTCTACATTTGGTCTGTGATGAGCTGCTTGTTGCACAAACTCGATGCCCAACGGAGCATTCTCCATCGCGTTGTTTGTTTCTTTCAGACGGCAACAACAACAGGAATATCGTCTCCTTTGACTTCCGGGTCACGACCCCGGGAAAACATCTGGAGCATGCGCAGAACGCAAAGTCTGATTCACCACGTGCTTCAGCGTCTACAAGCAGGTTTAGAGTGACTTTCAACCCAGTTATCTCGGGGTCTGAATCCGATCCAATTTCTTGTCAGATTAAGGTGTCTACATGAACTTAATAACTCATTCTTATTGTAATTTAGCCAATAATCCGATCCTTTCAGTGCCATGTGACCCCAGTGACACATGTGACCGGAACCACCCTCTCTGCTTATAAGCTGACACTCCCCACCATCTGGTTCAGAACTGAAGAAGCCTTTAGGATGAGAGGTGAAACATCTTCAGATCCAAGAAGTCCAGTTACCCTTATTCAAGCTGGTATGATGAATTAAAGAAGTCAGGCAATTAGCCACGCTAACCTAGTGAACCTTAGAATAACAGATAAAAGAGAAATGATGTAAAAACACTAGAAGATTTCCATGACCTGGATGAGTGCGGATCGACATCAACATATCCTTTCATTCACATATTCAGGTTTTACAAAAAGATACAAAACAATGAAATTTTAAGCAGAAATGGAGCACTTAGGCCAATTTGAGTCTCGAAGAGACATGCAGAAGGGTATTGAATCCAAACAGTAGAAATAATGTCATAAATGTGCCATCACGCTCTGTATCTTCGTACCAACATGGAATGAAACCACAGCACTTAGAACAGGAGCAGAGATTCTGTGTCATCTTATTTACATGTACGACAGGAACTAAGCTCCTTGTTTTGGGCAGGATGCAAGCACAAAGGAAAAGAATCAAAGTTAGAAGTTAAGCCAGAGTTATTTAATAACTCATTAAACAGGCCAGGATTCAACTTAAACCATGTGATTTATTTCCAACCTTTTATAATTTAGGATATACTCTGACAAGCACTGAAACTCAAAATAAAGCTCCAGTCAAGGTCTTCTCATCTCCTCTAAAGAGGTCACAATCTTACAGCTTGGTCTTTCCACATACTTATAGTAATGTTAGCAGAATGTTGCAAATACAGTGGCTTGCAAAAGTATTTACCCCTCTAGTGTTTTTTGCATTACAACCTGCAGTTTCAATGGATTTTTCTAAAATGTTATTCTATGTGATGGACCTAGACAAAATAGTCTGAATTAGTGAAATTAAATAAAATTAAAAAATAAATAAATAAGAAATAATCAAAATTGAAAAATGGTGCATACATACGTCTTGGTTGTCAAGTCCTTTAATAAGATCTGGTGCTACCAATTACCTCCAGAAGTCGCATGATTAGTTAAACAAGGTCCACCTGTGGACAGTCTAAGTGTGACATGACCTCAGTTTTCAGTATGTGCACCTGTTCTGAAAGGCTCAAGAGTCTGCAACACCGATAGTCAAGAGGCGCCGCCATGACGACCGTGGAGCTCTCCAAACAGGTCAGGGACAAAGTTGTGGAGCAGTACAAATCAGAACTGAATTATTCTAAAATAACGTCTGAGCTGGCCTTTAATAAAGAGTGGCCAGGCAAAAGATGTGTCTCACTGAAAAATGTTCAGAAAGCATGTGGGAGACTCCCCAAACATATGGAAGGTCTTCTGATCAGATTAAAGTAAAATGGAACTTTTTCTGAAAAGAGACTGAGGCAGAGGTTCACCTTCCAGCAGGACTATGAGCCTCTGTGGCTTGACTCAAAAATTGCTGTACACCAGCAGAACCCATCTGACTGGAAGGAACCGGAGCAGCTTTGCTTTGAAGAATGGACAAAAATCCCAGAAGCTAAACGTACCGAGCTCATAGGCTACGTTCACACTGCAGGTCTTAATGCTAAATTCCCATTCTTTGCTGAGATTCAGTTTTTCTGTGTGGTTCCCCTCATCATAATTTAAATGCAGCTGCCATCAGACCCCAGTTTGAACAGTCTACAGCTCAGAAGTGACCCGCATCCGCAGAAGAAGACATGAGGCCTCACGCAGCACTGCGTACATGGAAGTAAATATGGATGCTTCACAAGTCAGCATGTGTGCAATAGTTCTGAAGTTGTTGTGCAATTGGAGCTGACAAAATTATGAGGATTTTAATTGAGTCCAAAACCTCCCTTTCTTTCCACTGACTAGCTCCATTAAGGGTGTCTGCCATGCTTATTTCGTCCATTGATTAGATTTGATTCTGTGCTGGAGGAGACATTTACATTTTAATACTTTATTTTATTATTATTATATATTTTTTTGGCACCAAACAGACCAGGCCAAATTCCTCGTGATGTAAAAATGACTTGGCAATAAAACCTTTTCTGATTCTGATTCTGATGTCTGTCTCACTTCAATAATGCAAAAGTTGGATGAAAAACACGAGATATGTAGCCGATTCAGTACAACATATGAACGTGGGCTGGGTCTGATTTGAAAAAAAAAAATGGATTCAAACTGGGATAAACAAAATTAGATTTGGTTCACAAATAGGCAAAAAGGGCAGATTTGGGCCACTTTTGACAGCAGAGTGAACGTGGTCATAGAGACATACCCGAAGAGACTTGCAACTGTAACTGCTGCAAGTGGTCTCTCTACAAAGTACTGACTTTGGGGGTAGGTGACTAAGTATATATGCTCAAGATCTATTTTTTTGTATTACTTGTTTGCTTCACGTAGAAAAATATTTTGCAAGTTGAGTAAATTAAATGATAACAATTCGAGGTAGTAAGGCAACAAAGTAGGGAATATGCTAAGGGGGGTAAATACTTTCGCAAGCCACTGTATATAATATAACTTCTTCTTGTGTGAGGTTTGCTGAAGTGGAAAGTTCTGATCCTCACCTCATCAAAGATCTCCAGGTAAAAAGAATCCACCCCTGGAGGAATTGTACACTGGATCACCTTGTTCCAGCGCGGGTTCTTGGCTCCGTTGTGTGCAGTTGGTGTCTCGTAGACTGCATAGCCCAGTCTGATTCTACAGTATGGATCCATCCGTGTCATGCCATAGTTTTTTGCAAGTTTGGCCTATGAAATCAAACGAATAAGGTGGCTTTGGTTAGAGGTACATTTAAGTTGGCTGCTGTTACAAAGCCCTGCACCATATATTCAGTGGATTGCAGTAAAAACAATGGATTCTAATAAGTAATTACAGAGTATTGTGCTCTTTTCAGTCGAACAATGATATTGCCCTTTGTTGCAGAAAATTGAAATCAGCCTTAATTTGAATATTATACTACAGGGAAGACATGTTTAATAACTTAGTTTGTTTTAATATCATCAACGAACACAAAAGCTGGAAAAAACGAAGGTACTGTCATCTGTGATGTGTTATTGTTTTGCACTGGTACACAATGTCCATACTGATACAAATTCAGACGAAACGACTGTGTTTTGAAGAGTGAAACTGAGCTGTGTACCTGGACCACAGTAATGCTAAGACGTCCAACAGTCGCTATTGAGCCTCCATACTGCAGCTGCCTGGCTGCGTGGGCATCAAGTTGGACCTGTTGCTGCTGCTGGGTTGGAGTGATTCGCAGGAAGTCCTGAGGAAGCTCCCCAATATACACCTGAATAAAACAATACACACATGCATGGCTTCAGACAGGCTTTGGAAAGGGAGAGCACATATTTCACACAGATAGACAGTAAAACAACATCCATGCCAATTGGATCCTGCCAATGACCAAGAGACAGGGTCCATCACAGGGCGGCAAACAGCACCAAATACCTAAATGCACTTTTTCTCCCCAGATGAAATGATGTCAAACTAAGTGATTCAATCAGCAGTAAATATGTGTTCTTTTAAAAAAAACTTACAATGTATAGTTTTTACCTACAAATGTGTTCAAAACTATAATTTTGTAAATACAACTACTGAAATCCAAGAAATACTTTTTTCAAATCTGGTGATAAAGCTGGAAAAAAAAGGTGAGGCCTCGCTCCATAGAAATTCATCACCCCTGGAGGACAAGTGGAGCTTTTGCTAATTCGACAATGAACCTGTAGACTTCTGAAATATATTCCATTCTCTAATCAAATCAAATCAAATTTATTTATATAGCACATTTCATGTACAAACAATTCAAAGTGCTTTACATAAAGTAAAAGCATTGCAGCATGGAGTGTAAGAAGCATTAAAAATACATAAAAGAATATAAAGAGAAACAAATAAAATCATTTAAATGAATTTAAAAACAAGCAATAGTCTAGATAAGTTAAAAGATATTTCATGCATAGACACATGAGAACAGAAATGTCTTTAACTTCTAATGAAGTTCTTCTATGAGAGGCATGAAGGCTTATAACTCCCGCTCAGAGGAGTCAAGTGGTAAGTCAGCCAGCATGGAGAGCTGAAGAGGGTCAAAGGCCCAGCTGCCAGTTTTAAAAGACACGACCCCCTCCCAGACACCCTGTCAAAAGCCACCAAAGACGTCCTGCTCTGTAGTAGCTATAGACTGATCCCACACTTGAATGTGGATCTCATAATTGTTCTCCAAAGTTCCGGGACTGCCTTCAGCTGCCGATAGCCTCCATCCATTGGTTAGACTAGACATGATTCATGACTGGATCAGGGTTGAAAGGTGGCAGCCCAAAGGTTGCAGCCTAAAGGTGGCAGCCCAAAGGTTGCAGCCTAAAGGTTGCAGCCCAAAACTGTCCCCAAAACAGCTAAATATGAACAAATGAGGAAAATACAGCATTTCTTCAGATAAATACTCCAACAAATACTTCCAGTGAATATATAAACATATTCTTTAGTGATACTTTAGGATTACTCCTTTTTTATGTTTATGCTTTTAGCAGACGCTTTTATCCAAAGCGACTTACAAATGAAAATATAACATTACAGCTAACATCAAAGATAACAATAAGCTACATAGAAGGAAACTAGTCAGACTCTGTCAGAGGTGACAGGGGGGGCAGTGTAGAGATAGAGTGCAGGTATAGAGGGAAGTACAGAAAGATACAGGGCAGTAGAGGGGGTAGGGAAGTACAGGGTCAGTGCTAGGGTAGGAGATGCTCTCTGAGGAGCTGGGTATTTAAGAGTTTCTTCAAGATATTCAGAGACGCCCCTGTTCTGGTAGCGCTCGGTAGGTCATTCCACCATCGTGGAAAGACACATGAAAAGAGTCTGGATTGTCTTCAGCGTGGTGTAGGCACTGCTAGACGACAATCCTGTGACGACCGGAGTGACCGAGTTGTGACATAAGCCTTTGTGAGAGCATTCAAGTAGATGGGAACCGTTCCATTAAGGACTCTGTAGGCTAACACTCTGGAGTCTAAAGCCCTATTCGGACGGGACTAGTTTAATGGGGGGACCTGCGGTAAAGTAATAATAACTGGGAAATCTAGTCCCGTCCGAACGCGCCATGTCAGTAAAGATAGCGGAGTATGTCTGTAAACTTTGCCGAGAATTCTACCTCCTGTGAAACGGTCCGGAGTATCTACCATAGGTAATACTAATCCCGTGCGAATGCGACCTTCGGTAATAAGTACGGAATATGTCGTCACATCCTTTTAAAGAGAGAAACAATTAGGTGTGTCTGTTTGCAAACATGGAGGTTCTGGATGAAGCGCTGATGAAAGCACGCATGCTTCGACCTGGTCGGCGCCATGTCTGTTTACAGATGGGGTTTACGGAAGTGAAATGAAGACGTGCATAGCATCCAGGATGTGACGGTTGTGCGTAACCAACAACTCCTCCCATGTTAGATGAATATTACAGGGATTTCTTGTCCCGTCCGAATTGGTCATTTCTTCTCCCTGGCGTCGTCTGGTTAACCAACATTACCATACGTCCCCCCATTGAACTAGTCCCGTCCGAATAGGGCTTAAGACTACAGCTAAACGAAAATGAAACAAGGTTTTTTTTAAACAGAGTACGAAAATTATTGCGACCACACAGGAAAGCTTCTGTAAAGAATCAGGTCCTCATGGCAACGCCACGCTTGCTGAAAACGATGCAGTACACACGCCACACCTCTATGTGCGCTGTAAACCACCCCCACTGGTTACACCAGAACAATAGAAGAAGCAATGCGCATGTGTGTACGCCCCTACTTCTACCTGTAAATGTTCCTTCAACAACGCCGCTGTAGTTAGCAGTGTCTGCAGCAGTGCTGCTATCAATGTTGTGGGGTCCATGATGATCGCTGTCTGTCCTTGTTGTGTTGTCTTCTTCTTCCGGATTTTGAATGGAAGCCGCTTTTTGTTCTGGTCACTGACGTATGTGTATACGTCACGATCATGTGGCTGTGACGCAGATGTAAACAAATCCGTTCTGGCTGTAACAATGAAAATGCGAACGGCGGCGTTCCTAGATCTTCCCACTCTGGAACCCATTCTCCAAAAATATCGTTTTGGGGTACCCAGAACGCCGGCTCCATATGGCAACGACAGCCAAACGATAAGCAAAAATATCGGTTACAGTGAAAAACGTTTCCATGTAACCATGGAACCCGCCGGCGGGATTTTTGACACTTCTCCAAAAACACGTCTGTAACTCTGTGAGTTTTTGTTATTCAAACATATAAGTGACACGATTAAAAACCTTGAAACTTCTACTTTTCAAATATATATATATATATTAAAATAAATTAAAAAACGGGCCCCTTTTTTAAAGAGAGTGAACAGAAATCTTTGGATTTTCTGTAGTCTCAGACTGCAGCAGCCTCCTAGGCCACACCTATCACTATTCACATGTTAAGTACCAGGTGATTGAGTGGCTATTCACAAGTGAGAACACGCCCCATTCAGCCAGCATCAACAGACAATTATCACATGGAGAGTGACAGGGGGGTGGGGGGCAATCAGGGGTGTTACACACCCATCTAATTAGTATTCAACTAACAGAGATACTGCCTTGAGTTACAATTACTTTTTTACAGTTTGTGTGGAAACAAAAAAACATTTCTGACTGCACTTTTTACTGTTATGCAGCCAACACTTTTGTTTACAAGGTTCAACCTTCAAAAGTCTTGGCTAGATATATTTATAGTGTGTTTTCTTGCACTGTTTGATACGGAAGAGTATTAGGGCCAGGCATAAGAAAAAATAATAATATTTTGCCTGTCGAGATTAAAGTCGGAATGTCGAGAATCTTTATTCTCGAAATTTCGACTTTATTCTCGACAGGCAAAATATAAATATTTTTTCTTATGCCTGGCCCTAATACTCTTCCGTAGTTTGAAGACCTCTAAAACCTGTTTTTTGTACAGTTGTGTTTCCCCTCAATTTAAATAAAACTTGTTTGTATTACATTCACTTTACTCTCATATAATTTTTTGTCAGGCTTTTCAGAATACAACCATATATGTCACTTTTGAATAGATGTTTACAGTTAGTTGAAATACTTGAAAATGTCAAGGTGTTGCAAACTGCCTCAAAGTCTCTGAAAGGCCTACTCCAGAGGGTTAAAGCTGCCGTCGGCAACTTTTTTTTAGTCATATTAGCTTGAACTGTCATGGGATTCTGAAAGGAGAATATTAAATATCCTGTTTAGGAAAAATCCCGAATTCTGTAGCTCCCTCTGAAGCCTGTAATCGTGCTTGCAAAAATCGAGAGCTCCCGGCTGTTTTTAACCAATCACGTTAGGTTTATTATCTATTATCTGAGCAGAACAGTCACCAACCACGTCTTCCATGCTGAGCGTGAGTCTGCCCCCAGCTTGTGTGCGCGCACACTGGTGTGAACTCACGTGCACAACCTCGTCCACAGAGGGGGAGGGACCTGAAAGTTGTATCAGTTCGAATTTTCCGACTTTAGACTCGGAATTTTGAAAACCTGCCGACGGCAGCTTTAACATCAGTGACTTGATGCGGGCGGCTAAGGGCAGCCAGTGGAATTAAATTAACAGAGGGGTGACGTGTGATCTTTTAGGCCTTAATCTTCTTAAAGAACTTCCTACATCGTACCTTTAAATATGATGCGTAACACCGCTGAATTCATGTTCATAGTACGGTTATAGCCTCCAATTGTAATTCGCAATCTCTGACACAAATGACAGCATTTCAAACGTTTATTCACTCTTACTTTCTAGTATATTTTTTTTATTTAAAATGTGGCAGAATAATGTCACACCCTTTTTACAAGTGAAGGATACCAAGACTTCACACAAAGGTGCACCTATTAATCATTCAGCACAATTCATTCAGTAAGCCTCCAACATCTTCTTTGCCAATGGTGAAGTTTAAGAATTGAGACATTATTTAAGATGAGTTCCATAGCAGAAACACCGCCTGCCTCCTCACCAACACACCATGCCTGGGGGTTGGGTAATGTGGGTTAGTCTGCTCAGCAGTGACAGAGACCGATATACCGTCCTTGTTATATGCTCAGTCGAAGATATTTATTTATTTTAATCCGAGCATTAACCACTTACCTAACCCCTCAGCCGTGTGTTAATTCGCGAACTTAACATGAGATTTTCCAGTAACCTACAAATGATGTCAGACTTGACGTGTGTGAATGTATGTTGTTGTTAATGAGTGACCACAGATAGGAAAAAACCTGATGTTGGTGGAATAATCCTTATAGTTCCGCCTAGCTGTCAGTCTCATAGCGAACACGGAGTGCGTTACCTGCCCCCTCTGAGTGCTGATGGTGGTCGCCATGTCGTATTTTCAATGTCTGGACTGACAGATTCTCGACTCTTGGAACCTTTTTAAAAAACCGACGTTAGTGGGTAATTAACAAACAACCAACGCTCTGTGCGTGGATGTTTATCCCGGAAGTTCTTCTTCTTCTTCTTGTAATTTATTGGCGGTTAGCATCCGTAATGTTACATTACCGCCAACAATGGTACAATTATGTAACTGCGGGTGTGGAGCGTCGACGAAGGAGTGACAAAATCAAAAGAAAAGAAAAAAGAAAAGAAAAAAAGAAAAAGAAAATAAATAGACAAATAAATAAACAATTCACTAAATAAAAAAAATAAACTAAATCCTTTCAAAAAGTCCTGTAGTCTTTAAGAAATTAAACACAAATCTCCAAGCTGAGGGCACAGAAAAGGAAAGTAGTCCCTCAAGAGAGAGCCTGGTCTCCCCCAGTTCTCTAACCTCCTCTAGCAGAATACCTCTTTCTATGCTGTACGCTTGGCATTCTAACAAAACATGACGGACAGTCTCCATTTCCCTGCAGTGTATACAATGACCTGTGGCATGCTTGCCAATGATATGAAGAGTATGATTCAGCCTAGTGTGCCCTATCTTAAGCCTATTTTATTACCTGTTCTTCCTTACGACTCCAGCTACACTGTCTTCTAGTGGGAACCTGCTTTTTTACAGTGCGAAGGAAGCTACCCTTAAGCCTGATTTATACTCGGAAACCAGGTCGTCTGCGTGTGTGTCGCAGTTAACGCAGACATGCCCCCCCCCCCTACGCAGACACTACGCAGACACTACGCAGACACTCTGGTGCACCTCCTCAAAATTGTAACTCACCGCAGACAGTGCCGCAGACATCGCCGCAGGGAGGAGAGAAAGGAGGCCTCTGATTGGTCAACTCTACATCCGCTCTACACTATGCGTATTTCCGGTTTGCTAACCGGCTGACGCTAACCGTGACGATTCTTTCCCTCTCTGCCAGCTCCAGTAGTAGCAATATTTCTTCTATTTCTAGATCGATCAGCTGCATCTCAATCAAAGTGCGCATTCGTCCAGTCGCCATTGTTGTTGAATGACCTCCGTAACCGTAACACCCACAATCCTAGCTTGTTCGTGAATGTCCCTCTTGCGTTGTGGCGTGGGATTAACATAGCGCAGACAGCGCTTCAAGGCATAAATCAAAAATAACTGCGTCGTGTCTGCGACAAGCTCACTGCGACACACTGCTGCGAGAGTATACACGAGCCTTTACTCTCCCTGTCCCACTGCCCCTGCCATAAGCCTATCGTTTTAGAGACTATAATGCGCTTAACTTCTGCTTTACTAAGTGGAATGTTCAACTGATCTTCAACATTTAAAGCATCCTTAGCAAGCTGGTCTGCAACTTCATTCCCTTTAATACCTGAATGAGATGGAACCCATAAGAAATTAACTAAAATGTTTTGCTGATGCAGTCTAAAAAGACTTTGAAAAACATCATAAAGTAAGTCGGGTCTACACACTATCCCGGAAGTGTTTCAAGCTTTTCTTTTTCTAGACCAGCAGACTTGAGACAGCGATGATGCGTTACTGCCCCCTCAGGCTGGGCGTGTCTGTTGATCACCAGAGCCAGAGCGATGGAGTAATATCACAGCCCTTTTACATACAGCCGTTTCGCTTCCTATTCGCCCCATTACACAAAATTTGGCTGCAGTTCAGTTGATTTTGTCTGGGGGTGCTGGCGACCGAGTGCAGAATGAGATTGGCCATAGGGCTGGCGCTAATAACTCAAAAAATGTCCCCGCTAGCGACTGAAACCTGAAAATATTACTGTGATTTCTGACAGAGGGATGTGGATTTATATCAAAAGTACAATAACCTTTCTGTTTTCTTACAGGTCTGGCATTTGCGAGTCAGTCTCCGCTAGCATCTAGCTAACGGAATCTGAAGAACGCACGGCCATCTGCCTAATTGAGTGGTATGAAAAAGTTTGGGCACCGTTTTAGAAAATCATTTCATCGGTTTATCTCTCGTTGAGCTTTTGAAGCAGCAATTTCATTTCAACATATGTTAAACCATAGGGAAAGACAAACATTGCAGTTGTGAAATCGTTTTAATAGGTGTAATTCTCTCAGATTACTTATCTACCTTGTATAGACAGCCCGATTCAAATCTATTCATACATTTTCAATGATTGTAAGATCTCAAGATTGGTATGGCCATTTCAAGACATTGTACTTGTACTTTTGCATCAACTCCTGGTTGAATTTTGATCAAATGCAATGCAATCACTGTCCTGCTAGAAGCTCCAAACTCGGCACAGCTTAAACTTTGTGACTGAATAACATTCTCTCGAAAAATCTGCTGATTTTTTGAAAAAATTAGCAAAGCCCACAACTTTATTATGCTTTATAGTACCTATTCTAGCCACGCAGACCCATAACAGATTGCACGAGCTGAAATCTGTAACTATTTGAGCTAACACCTCTGCTAGCTCAGCGCTAGGACTGACCATGCCGTAAAGTGATGCCACATGCGTGACGTCACTCGTGATGCAATACTGACAATAAATGTGTATTTAAAAAAAATCTCCGCCTAAATAATCAAACCAAGTGCCGTTTGAAAGGATCATTTATCCTGCCTTTAGCAAAAATTAAAATGAAAAAATATAAAAAATTCTATCCAAAGCAATGGCTGCATCTAAGGTGGATCTCATAGTACCACATTCATTCTGACTGCTCTGCACTGCTTCGTTGGCGCCGCCCTAGAGTGCAGTACCACCCGGAAAAAGCCGCCAGCTTTCTCTCTCCTCATACAGCCTATGGCTGTGTTCGAAACCGCCTACTTCTCCTACTATTCCTACTAGTCATACTTTTTTAAGTTCCCGGATGTACACTAGATGCATACTAGATTCGCCGAAATGTTGAGTATTCATCATGAGGTTACTTGTCACACTCAAACTACCCAAGATGCAACGTAACGTGACGTCGCCCATCGCCATTTGAACGGTCAAATTCCGTTAACGGGACGAGAGCAGTCAAAACGGCATAACCGGAAGTGTGTTGCTCACTGCGGCTAGCTTTAGTAGCGCCGAATTCGTGGGAACAAAATTGTAAATAGCTGGTATTTTGTCAGATTTTCAACACCTTGGGGGTCTAAATGACTACTTTCTCGCCTGAAAATGTTTCAAATGTTGCTAAAGTTATATATTTACAGAGTTTATACCTTAAGCGAAATCAGCTTTTCAGGCCGGAGATGCCAATAGTTCCAAACAAGGGACGGACCTCCGTTGATCTCAATTGCTCTTCAAGAACAATTACTGGTAAGTTGATGAAATAACAGTATTTTAAACGTTTTTTTTTACATTTTTTTATTTGTAAAATATTTTTATTTACATTTTCACATAATGCAGAACATACCGAACTGCTCAGACATGACAAAAAGAATATATGGGCATATATATTTATATATAAATATAATATATTTTTTTTTACAATATATGTAAAAAAGCAAAATATGGGCATGTGGGTATAGTGAATATACAATAAAAATAAATAACTAGCAGTGGGCATATTTACCATTGTGCCTTCTCCCTTTCAATCCCCCGCAGCAGAACAATACAATATCCGGATGACAACCAATACAGAGCATACAGACATAGCAAGGCTACAAGGTGCTTGTTATATCGTGAGCACTAAAAGTCACAAAAACAGGCTAAGCTGACCTGGGGAATCCATGTAACAAAGAGGATAACAGCGTGGGCCCAATATGCTGCAAGTAAGGGTCCCAGACCTTGTGGAAAATGCCTATTTTGGAGTGAAGCATGCACGTGATGTATTCACTGGGAATACAGTCCATAATAATGTTGTGCTGTGATTTTTTTCTTGGGGCATCATTCTTGATCCAGAAGAGCAGAATGTTCTTTCTAGCAGCAAAAGTCAGTATATTGAAAAGTGATTGCTATGATTACTGTCAGTGATCTGATCATCCGGGAGACTGAGTATAAGGCACATAGGGTCCATGCATACTGAGACATCAAAGATAGTAGACAGTTCATTCACAATAACACCCCACAATCTTTGTAGCTTCACACATGACCAAAGGCAGTGAATGTAGTTACCAGCCTCAGAATTACATTTCCAGCAAAGCGGGGAGATAATAGCATCCATTTTGTTCTTGACAACAGGTGTTATATGCGTGCGATGTACAATTCTAAACTGTGTGGATTTAGTTCGGTTACACACAGAAATGTTCATGACCTGAGACCAGACTTCCCGCCAGTCATCATCATCTATAGCAGATATTTCAGATATTTCTACACGGGATCACAGCTGATGTGGAATCTCACACTGCAGCCCTGGCTGACACACTTCCCTGGATCTGTCCAAACGACACTGGAATATCTGGTGAAGCTTCCAAACCGGACGGTCCGACTGATATCTCCCACTGGAACAGTGTTGGTGCCAAACCCAAATCATCAACCCCAGCCAGGATCTGGTCTCATGTTGTCCGTCGCAGAGGTAAACCCAGCACCAAACCTAAACCTCCAGCACTCACTCCGCCACCTGAAGTTCTATTGCATAATAGATATGATCCGTTGACTCAAAATAGAGTGTGTGATGATGAATGTAACCCAAACATGAAGACAAACAAGAGAAATGCCCCCAAACCTCAGCCTAGGGCTAACCAGATCATCAGGAGAAGCCCAAATCCCACAAGCAAGGTGAGGACTAGAGAAGCGATCGACACCTCCACACAAAAAGCAATAGACACCATTCTGATCGGGGACTCGGCCTGAACACATGGTTGTCAAATGCATGCATCGCCCATGGGATTAAGTTCATTGATAACTTTAATATCTTTTGGAACTGTAAGGAGCGTTTCAGACCTGATGGCGTGCATCCCAATCGAACTGGATGCAGATTACTTGGTGCACATTTACGTCATGCTGTTGGCACGGCAAACCCAAACATGACTGTACAGATTAGACTGAAGGACACAGCAGCGAGGCAAACAACCCCCAGCCCTCCCCCCTCACCAGACCCTTTACTCCACATCACCCAAGGTCTCCAAAGGATGTCTCTATCCCAGCCAGGACTCCAGCGACCACCATCAACCGAGAAACGCAGGGCACCCCCTCCTCCTCTTACATCATCTGTCCTGGACACGAGGGGATGTGCAGGGTGTTCAAGGAGCAGCACAACATCCAGAGTTCAGAACAAAGATAGTACTGTTCAAAACAAAGATACCATGCCATGATGCGTTCAGGGTCCCTGCTATAGAAGTCTGATTACTGACAGCTGTTCTGAGAACAAGCTGGGTCCCAATAGGATTCCTGTTTTAGTCAGTAAAAGAAGGAATCGAAAACAGTCAACTTCCTGGGTGGATCTATCTAATCTGTTAACGGTACCACGTACAACTCAGAATACAACAGAGACCAGTGTAAACTCCACAAAGCTATCCTTACTTAAAGGTAGGGTAGGAGATCCTGGATTTTGAGTCCAGCGAAGCTGCATTTTGAAAATACACAGGTAAAAAGTCCCAACCCTTTTCTTCACTTTCCCCCCGAAGCTACGCCTCTAGAGTACATGAACGCGCACGAGCACGAAGGTGCACGAGCGCTGTTCTGACAGCAAGCATCGATCGTTGCCGTATTTAGTATTTAGTATTTAGTTTATGCTAACTATACGTTTAATAATGCTAGGTGCTAGCCAAGCTGGCTCTAGTTTAGCTTCCTGCCAAGCTTCGTTCACAGAGCAGGGTACGCGCACAGGGGGAAGGAGGGGGAGGGGGAGGGAGGAGCAGATTGCAGTTTGATAGACGGCATCAGAATCCAATCATTGTGAACGGTCCGTTCACAATGATTGGATACTGTTTTTCCTAGATTGTACGTTCTAGAGGCCACTAAAACTTTTCATATTTGTGTCAAAACTTTTAAGTAATTGGTTGCAATGGGGGTGTGAAGAGTATTTCAAGCAATATGTAAAAAAATGTTCCAGAAAAAGATCCCCTACCCCGCCTTTAATATTAGATCTCTGTCCAATAAGTCACTGTTAGTTAATGACTTCTTAATTTCACACAATTTAGATTTTCTTTTTCTGACAGAAACATGGTTAACAGAGAGCACAAGTGCTACTGTTCTTAATGAAGCAGCCCCCCCAAACTTTAGTTTTATGGATAAATGCCGAAATGGGAGGAAAGGTGGGGGAGAAGCTGCCTTATTTAAAGATACATTCCAGTGTAAAGAGATCTCATTTGGTGATTTCACTTCTTTTGAATATCTGAGTTTTATTTTAAAGGGTGTTCCTAAAATCCTGTTCTTAATCATTTACAGATCTCCAGAATACTGTGCAAGTTTTATTGATGATTTTTCTGAATTATTGTCTGTTATTTCGACTGATTTTAACCATTTTATCTTGACCGGGGATTTTAACATTCACATGGATAATATGACGGATGGTACTGCCAAATAATTTTCTTCTGTGCTGGACATGTTTGGTTTGTGGCAGCATGTAACAGAACCTACCCACCTTCCAGGTCACATTCTGGACCTGCTCATTTCTAAAGGTGTTGACATTTCTTCTGTTGTGGTTATTGATTTGGCCTTGTCTGACCATTTTTGCATTTTATTTGATTTACATATTACTGTTCAAACAACCAGCTTCTCAGTTAAGAAGAGGTATATCAATGAGAAAACAAGTGCTCAGTTTAGGGAGGCCATAGTTATGTTACCAACAATGAGCGCAGAGTCGGTTGAAGGAATGCTGGATCATTTTAACTTGAAAATTTTTAATGTAATGGAAGCTGTTGCACCGATAAGAATCAAGAGCACCTTGATCAAACAGAAAACCCCATGGAGAAACACCACTACGGTCAAAAACCTGAAAAGAGAATGCAGGAAAGCTGAACGTAAATGGAGGAAAACAAAGCTTCAGATTTACTATGAGCTGTACAAAGAAAGCCTGCGTAGTTATAACAATGAGCTGTGCAAGGCCAGACAGCTGCATTTATCTGAAATGATTAATAAGAATGTCAACAATTCTCGAACTCTGTTTGCTATGGTGGAAAAACTCACAAATCCTCCTAAACAGTCAAACCCAGACCTCCTCTCCACTGAGAAATGCAACGAATTTGCTAACTTTTTTAGACAAATTATCAAAACAATTAGACAAAACATTCAACTAATCTGTGTCTAAAACTTAGAAATAACTCTGACGTTATGTCACAATTTAATATTGTTAATTTAAAAATCCTAGAGGAAACAGTTAGGCAGCTGAAATCAACAACTTGTTCTCTGGACATAATACCATCCGACTTTTTAAAAACTGTTTTTACCTCAGTAGAAAGTGATCTCCTACGAATAGATAACAGCTCACTGGCATCAGGCATTTTTCCCAAGTCACCAAAGACAGCTGCCATTAAGCCACTCCTAAAGAAGAGAACTCTAGACGCCTCTATGATGAACAACTACAGACCTGTCTCTAACCTCTCTTTTATATCCAAGATTATTGAGAAAGTTGTATTTAACCAGCTCAACGACTTTCTGAATGAAAGTGGAAGTCTTGATAAGTTTCAATCAGGCTTCAGACGTCATCACAGCACTGAAACAGCTCTGGTCAAAGTGTTAAACGACATTAGGTTGAATACTGATTCTGGTAATGTTTCAGTCCTGGTTCTGTTGGACCTCAGCGCTGCGTTTGATACTGTAGATCACAGAATCCTGTTGCACAGGCTGGAAAACTGGGTTGGACTTTCTGGAGCGGTCCTTAACTGGTTCAGGTCCTACTTAGAAGGCCGGAGTTATTTTGTTACAATTGGCAGCTATGAATCTGAGCGAGTGGCCATGACTTGTGGAGTCCCCCAGGGGTCAATTCTTGGACCTCTTCTGTTTAACTTGTATATGCTCCCTTTGGGTCAGATATTGCAGAATTTTAACATCAATTATCACAGTTATGCAGACGATACACAACTTTATGTGTCTCTGTCACCGGACGACTGCAGCCCAGCAGACGTACTGTGTCAGTGTCTGGAGGAAGTAAACACCTGGATGAGAGAGAATTTTCTACAATTAAATGAAGACAAAACTGAGATCATTCTGTTTGGGAGCAAAGAGAAGAGGGTCAGCGTTGGTAAATATCTTGAGACTCTGGACCTTACAATCACTGACCAAGTTCGTAACCTCGGAGTGTTGATAGACTCAGATCTGACTTTCAGCAGCCACATCAAAGCTGTCACCAAGGCAGCTTTTTACCACCTCAGAAACATCAACAGAATTAAAGGTTTCCTCTTCCAAACAGACCAGGAGAAACTCATCCATGCATTCATCTCCAGTAGACTCCATTACTGTAACGCTCTTTTAACTGGACTTCCCAAAAAGAGCATTAAACATCTGCAGCTCATCCAGAACGCTGCTGCTAGAGTTTTAACCCGGACTAAGAGATCTGAACACATCACACCAGTTTTAAAATCTTTACACTGGCAGTCAGTCACAGAATAGATTTTAAAAGCCTGCTGATGGTTTACAAATCCCAGAACAGTTTAGGCCCAAAATACATCTGTGATATGTTCAGAGAATATAAACCCAGCAGAGCTCTTAGATCCAAGGACTCAGGTCAGCTGGTCCAGTCCAGAGTCCAGACTAAACATGGAGAAGCAGCATTTAGCTGTTATGCTGCAAACAAGTGGAACAAACTGCCAGTGGAGATTAAACTTTCACCAAAAGTAGACATTTTTAAATCCAGGTTAAAGACATTTCTTTTCTCATGTGTCTATGCATGAAATATCTTTTAACTTATCTAGACTGTTGCCTGTTTTTAAATTCATTTAAATGATTTTATTTGTTTCTCTTTATATTCTTTTATGTATTTTTAATGCTTCTTGCACTCCCTGCTGCAATGCTTTTATTTTATGTAAAGCACTTTGAACTGTTTGTACATGAAATGTGCTATACAAATAAATTTGATTTGATTTGATTTGATAGCAGGGATGTCCACATCCGGTCCTCGAGGGCCGCTGTCCTGCAGTTTTTAGATGTTTCCCTGCTTCAACACACCTGATTAAGATCAGTGCATCGTTAGCAGGCTGCTGCAGAACTTAACAATCTTTTGAAGAGATCTATTTCATCTGAATCAGGTACGTTGAAGCAGGGAGACACCGAAAAACCTGCAGGACAGCGGCCCTCGAGGACCGAATTTGGACATCCCTGATCTATAGCAATGCCTAAATCTTTCTCCCAAGCTTGCTTGGTGGTTTGAGAGGTAAGCGGAGAATTGGAGTTCAGGGCTCTATAAAAAATAGTAATGAATTTCTTACCAATCTGTAGAGACAGGGCCTTTTCCACACATGAAGAGGTGTTATTAATCATTAAGGTGGTGTCTTTAATTAGGAAATTTCTAATTTGTAGATATCTGTAGAAGTCACCTTGATTAGATAAGCCAAATTGCTGTGGCAACTGCTGAAAGAATAGTAGAATCTGGCCTTTAAATAAATCACCCAGTTTCTTTAACCCTTGGTTGCCCCATACTTTAAAGCCCTGGTCCTCACAGCCTGGCAGGAAGGTTGTCAAGAATGGGAGTGAGAGGAGATGATGACTGAGCCCTGCCTTCTATAGAGCGAATGGATCTCCAGGCTCTGATGGTACTGAGAGTAATAGGGTTAGTGCAGAGGCTTTTTTTTAACAAATTCAGGACCTGGATTTAAAAATGTCTACATTTGGTGAAAGTTTAATCTCCACTGGCAGTTTGTTCCACTTGTTTGCAGCATAACAGCTAAATGCTGCTTCTCTGTGTTTAGTCTGGGCTCTGGACTGGACCAGCTGACCTGAGTCCTTGGATCTAAGAGCTCTGCTCTGCTCTTTTTGGGAAGTCCAGTTAAAAGAGTATTAATTCAATTCAATTCAATTCATTTTTATTTATATAGCGCCAAATACAACAAATGTCATCTCAAGGCACTTAGATAGTAAGTACAATTCAAGCCAATTGGAATTCAATTAATTAATAATAATCATAATTCATAAAATAATCCAATTCGTTCATATAGAGCCAATTCAAAAACAATTTCCTAGCTAAGAAAACCAACAGATTACACTGAAAACTTTTTGTTTTTCGGTCCAATCTCCCGGCCTGAGCGTGCCTGAGGCGACTGTGGAGAGAAACGACTCCCTTTTAACAGGAAGAAACCTCTGGCAGAACCAGACTCAGGGAGGGTGGCCATCCGCCTCGACCAGCTGGGGTTTGAGAAGACAGAAAGGGGGGGAGGGGGAGGGGGGGAGGGGGGCGCGGCGGCGGCGGCACTGTAACACCATTCAAAGGATATCTGTTGGAACAGGGAAACACGAGTTAATGACCACAATAATATCACATATACATAAAGAGAGTAAAGTGAGGAAAGGTGTGACAGATGAGTCCCCCCAGCAGGCTGGGCCTATAGCAGCTTAACTATGGGATGTTTCAGGATTACCTGAGCCATCCCTATTCAAGGTAAACACAAGAAACTTGTGCTAACGAAAAAATAAATAAATAAAGGACCAGACTCAGTAAGTAATTCCCTATACTCCCTATATAGATCTGCTCCTCACACCACAACAACCATCTTTTTACAGCCACAAACTACCTCAGCCTCTCACCAACTGCACACCAGTCACAGCGGGATGGGCATGCAAACCCTGGTTCGGGTATGGGGAGAAATAAAAGAGGTAAGATAAGCGGGAATGGGATTCAAACCCTGGTTCGGGTAGGGGGTAATGAAAGTATAGAAGGTGCCAGAGGTGGAGGCAGGACAAGACACACTAGCAGATATGCAGACAAATTCACCTAAACAGTCCTATATTCACTAAAAATACCAGCAAAAACAAAGCCATACAACTCACTCTCACCAACTGCACACCAGTCACAGCGGGGTGGGGATGCAAACCCTGGTTCGGGTAGGGGGAGAAATAAAAGAGGTAAGATAAGCGGGAATGGGATTCAAACCCTGGTTCGGGTAGGGGGTAATGAAAGTATAGAGGGTGCCAGAGGTGGAGGCAGAACAAGACACACTAGCAGACACACTATCAGATTCAACAGACCTAACTATAAGCTTTATAAAAAAGGAAAGTTTTAAGTCTGGTCTTAAAAGTGGAAAGGGTGTCTGCATCCCGGACATTTACTGGCATCTTATTCCACAAGAGAG
The DNA here is from genome assembly GCF_027942865.1 of Odontesthes bonariensis. Lineage (NCBI taxonomy): Eukaryota > Metazoa > Chordata > Actinopteri > Atheriniformes > Atherinopsidae > Odontesthes > Odontesthes bonariensis. Next base: position 2,554,543 of record NC_134506.1, read on the forward strand.
GGGCCTGATAACTGAAGGCTCTGCCTCCCATTCTACTTTTAGAAACTCTGGGAACCTCAAGTAAACCTGCAGTTTCGGAACGAAGTGATCTGTTAGGAAAATATCTTACAATGAGATCTTTAAGATATGATGGAGCTCGGTCATTAAGAGCTTTATATGTAAGAAGAAGAATCTTAAATTCTATTCTGAATTTAACAGGGAGCCAATGAAGAGAAGCTAAAACTGGAGAAATATGATCTCTCCTGTTAGTTCTCATCAAAACTCTGGCTGCAGCATTTTGGATCAACTGAAGGCTTTTCAGAGAATATGTGGGACAGCCCAATAATAAAGAATTACAGTAGTCCAATCTTGAAGTAACAAATGCATGGACTAGTTTTTCTGCATCACTCTGAGACAAGATGTTCCTGATTTTAACAATATTACGAAGATGAAAGAAGGCAGTCCTAGAAACCTGTTTTATATGCGAGTCAAATGATAAGTTCTGGTCAAAAATAACTCCAAGGTTCCTCACTGTAGAACTAGAAGCCAAGGAAATACCATCTAGAGTAACTATATAGCTAGACAATTTCTCCCTGAAACGCTCAGGTCCAAAGATAACGACTTCAGTTTTGTCTGAATTTAGAAGCAGACAGTTCTGAGTCATCCAGGTCTTTATGTCTTTAAGACATGCTTGTAGTCTGACCAACCTATTGGGTTCATCTGGTTTTATAGATAAGTACAGCTGAGTATCATCAGCATAGCAATGGAAATTTATGCCATGCTGTCTAATAATGTTACCTAATGGAAGCATGTATAAAGTGAAAAGAATCGGTCCAAGCACAGAACCCTGAGGAACTCCATGACTTACTCTGGTGTGTGAGGAAGATTCTTCATTTACAAGAACAAACTGAAATCTATCAGATAAATATGACTTAAACCAGCCTAATGCAGTTCCTTTAATCCCAATAACATGTTCAAGTCTGTGTAATAAGATACTGTGATCGACCGTATCAAATGCAGCACTGAGATCCAACAGGACAAGCACAGACACAAGTCCGCTATCAGAGGCTAAGAGGAGATCATTGGTAACTTTCAGCAGTGCAGTTTCTGTGCTATTGTGATGGGGTGCACTAGGTCATTTCCTGAACACACCCCTGTGTTCAGGCCACTCCCTTCCCCTGATTAGGCTGAGGGCATTTAAAGCACCTGTGGCCTCCTGACTTTCTTGGTCTGCCTCTTTCTCCTCTGGCTGTTGCTGGTCTTGGTTTCCTCTCCCTTTTGGCCTAGTCTTACTGGTGTCTGCATCTAGTTGGAAGCACACCTTGCAGTGGCTTAGCCTGTGCACCTTTTTATCTAGGTTGTCGGCTGCTGTTTTGCCTGGGTTTTAGCTTGCTTTTAAGATTCTTTCGGACCAACTGGTGTTTTTAATTGTTTAATATTGTGTTTTTCTCTTTTCTTTTAGTGGCATTAGTCGGCTTTAGCGGAGGCTAGGCACGGTAGTGTGGTTCCCCTTCACAAGTTTGTAGTGTTAAAGTTCACTGGGACACAGTTTGCAGTGCTGCACCATTTTGCTATGATTGCTGAGAGCACGCATGGTGAGTAAGTTGTTGCACTCCTGGAACACACCCTTTGGTAGGCTGCCTCCCTATAGCTGGCTTCTGTTCACCCCTTTTGTTAATTTCAGCATAAGTGTTTTTCTTTTTTTTAAAGAATAAATTTTAGTGTTTGTAAAAGATATTTGTTAATAAATGTTACATTTTCATAAGTTGAGTTATTTTGTGCCATTAATTCCTTTTCTTTTCAGATCTTCATTTAGTAATTATTTTGATTGAAATTAATAAACATCTTATTTTGGAACCACGTCTCTGTCCTGTATATTTGGGTACTGAACTTGTGTTGTCCGCTTGTTGTAAGAGATTTCCTGGGGTGAAATCCCCCAGGTGGCGTTGTCCTTCACCTCCCCTCGCCACATTCTGGCGTTGTCGGCAGGACTCCCTGTAAAAACAGAGACGTGGGTTCCTAGTTTTGTTTTTTTTCGTTCACCAGTTGGTTCATTTGGTGTAGCTTTTATAGATGAATGTGTAGTATTTGCATAGTATATTGTAGTAGTGTGTGACAGGCAAAACAGCAGCTGCTTCTGTAACCATCTAGAACTTCAAGCAACAGGCCTTGGCTAACCTCTCTTGTTTCCTTCATCATGGAGGAGCTAAATCAGCTGAAAGACTTGGTGGCCCAACTGCAGGCGGAGAACCGGTTGCTGCGAGAGCAGGATGCAGCCCCAGGAACCAGTGCTGCATCAAATGACTCTGCTGCTCCTCCCCCATCCTCTAGTGCCCCAGTAGTTGAACGACTGTTTTATGTTCCTCGAGACAGAAAGTGTCCGATGTTTAGAGGAAGGACTGGTTTAAGCATCAATGAGTGGGCAGAGGAAATTCAAGCATGTATGCGTGCCCGCCACCTGTCTAGGGCTGATCAAGCACTGTTTATTTATGATCATCTGGAAAGTGAGGCGAGAGAGGAGATAAGATATCGCCCTAGGGAAGAAAGGAGCGATCCAGAGAAAATTCTTGTTATCCTTCAGGAGTTGTATGGGTGTTCTAAATCCTATATCTCATTGCAGGAGGATTTCTTCTCCAGAAAGCAGCAGGACGATGAGACTTTACAGGAGTTCTCCCATGCTCTGATGTGTCTGATGGACAAAGTTGTGACAAATGCTCCCCATGGCTTTCCCAATTCCCATATGTTAATGCGTGACCAATTTGTTGAACATGTGTGTGATTGTGCCCTACGTAGGGAATTAAAGCAGTTTGTCCGACGTCATCCCGAAGCCACTCTACTTGAGGTTCGTAGCGAGGCCATCAGGTGGGAGCGGGAGGGGATGCCAGGAGGTGTCAGGGGTAGGAGCCACTCTGTTTCATCTGCGGCAGGCTTTCAGTTTGCAGTGGCAGGAGGTCCACATTCAGGGTCAAGTAATTTAGACACGAGGTCTGAATTGGCAGAGTTAAAGCAGATGTTAAAACAGCAACAGGAACAGCTGAATCAGCTCAGTAGTAGTTTCCTTGCACTCAAACACGCTCCGAAGCCACCTTTTCGCCCTGCTAAACAGTCTATTATTTGTAGAAGGTGTCAGAAGCCTGGACACTTTGCAAGGGAGTGTGATGGTGATAGAGTTCAGGTCGTAGCTCAGCCACCTTCTCATACAGGCACAACTCCTAGTGACAGACCATACTCCCACAATCAGCAGTCGGGAAACTTTCACCCCCTGAACTGCTGAGCCAAAGTTCAGGTGGGGGCCCAGTTGGCTCAGAGCAGGATACAGAGAACCCAGATGTTGTTGAATTGATGGCAGCTTGCCCCCACCTAACCATATCAATGGGGGGGGTTGCAGTTCCATGTTTGGTTGACACAGGATCCATGGTATCCACCATAACAGAGAGTTTCTTCATCCAAAACTTTGAGCCCTGGGAAGATGAGAAGTTGCGCTCATGTCAGTGGTTACAACTTAAAGCTGCTAATGGGTTGGACATACCTTATGTTGGCTACCTTGAGCTTGATGTTGAACTTTGTGATAAGGTAATTACAAAGCGTGGCGTACTGGTGGTTAAGGACCCCGTTGGTCGGCCCTCCTCCACCCCAGGTGTTCTTGGCATGAATATAATCAAGTCATGCTATACAGAGTTGTTTGCACTTCACGGTTCTGCTCTTTTTGATTTGCCCTCTGTGTCACAGGCCCCTAGCCAACTCCAAACAGCCCTGCAGCAGTGTCACCAGGCCCAAGCCGATGCACCACCTGACCGATCGAGTCGAGTGAAGGTTAAGGGTGGGAGGGTTTTTAGAGTTCCTGGTGGTACCACGAAGCTGGTGGCAGCCACCTGCTCCCAACATTACTCTAGTGATGTCCTGTTTGAACCTTTGAGTACCGGGTTGCCCGCTGGCTTACTGGCGTCCCCAGCTTTGGTCCAACTAAGCAGAGGTACCGTTTACATTCCTATCGTTAACGTTGGGGTTAATGATGCTGTGCTTTACCCACACACAGTGATAGGTACCGTGAGCCATGCCCATGTAGTAAGCCTGCCCACAGGGGTCACAGAAGGCAAGGGACAGGTCTCAGCCACAATGTCGTCCCAAATGGTTACCAACTCCATTCAAGAGAAGATCAATGCTGTCGATCTGGGCGCCCTGTCGGAGACAGATCAGAGTCAGGTTAGATCCTTATTACAGAAGCATAGTGATGTATTCTCAGCTCATGAGGGAGATTTGGGGTGTACAGATCTGATTTCACATGATATACCTCTGCTTGACGAGACACCAGTAAGACAGAGATATAGACGTATCCTCCCTTCTGAGTACGAGACAGTTAAAACCCACATCCATCAGCTTCTTGAGGCTAAGGTTATCAGGGAGAGCAGTAGCCCTTTTGCATCACCTATAGTTTTGGTCAAGAAAAAAGATGGCACCCTTCGGCTGTGCGTGGACTATAGGCTACTAAACAGCAAAACCAGAAGAGATGCCTTCCCCTTGCCACGCATCGAAGAGTCCCTTGATGCACTCTCCGGGGCTCGCTGGTTCTCTACTCTGGATTTGGCCAGTGGCTACAACCAAGTGCCAGTCACAGAAAAGGATAAAATGAAAACTGCTTTCTGTACCCCGTTTGGTCTCTTTGAATGGAACAGAATGCCCTTTGGGCTTTGTAATGCTCCAAGCACTTTCCAAAGACTCATGGAGAGGATATTTGGGGCCCAACATTGCCAGTCTTTGTTGTTATATTTGGATGACGTGATTGTCTTTTCTTCATCTGTAGCCCAACATATGGAACGCCTGGACACCGTACTGGAGAGACTAAAGCAGGAGAACCTCAAGGCCAAGTTGGAGAAATGTTGCTTTTTCAAAGAGGAGGTTGGTTACTTGGGACATGTCATTTCCAAAGAAGGGGTGGCTACTGACCCTCGTAAGATCGATGTTGTTGCAAAGTGGCAACGTCCCACCAATGTAACAGAATTGCAGTCTTTTCTCGGCTTTGCTAGCTATTATCGACGATTCGTCAATGGTTTTGCTAAGCTGGCAGCCCCCCTGCACAGACTGGCTGCCGAATTGAGGAACACCAAGACCCGGAGGCAGGTGGCACAGAGGCTCAGTGCAGCGTGGACGGAGGAATGTGAACAGTGCTTTGAAGGCCTTAAACGTAAGCTTGTGGAAGCACCAGTGCTGGCGTATGCCAATTTCTCCCTGCCCTTCGTCCTCGAAGTGGATGCCAGCCACAGTGGGCTTGGAGCGGTCCTTTCTCAGGAGCAGGAAGGTAAAGTGAAACCTATAGCCTATGCTAGTCGTGGCCTTAAGCCTACGGAACGCAATATGAACAACTATAGTTCCATGAAGCTAGAGTTTTTGGCCCTTAAATGGGCCATGACTGAAAAATTTCGGGAATACCTGTTAGGACAGAAATGCGTAGTGTACACAGATAATAACCCTCTCAGTCATCTTGCAACAGCAAAGTTGGGTGCTGTGGAGCAGCGCTGGGCCTCAGAACTTGCTAATTTTGATTATGTCATCAAGTACAGGCCTGGAAAGCGAAATGGCAATGCGGATGCCCTCTCACGGCAGTATGTCCCCAGTACGTCCACCACAGACCATCTGACTCGTGGTACCCCGCTTCCTGAGTCCATGCAGCAAGCATGTAGAGCAGTGCCTGAGGTAAAGCAAAATGCTATTTCTGCCTTCCCATGTCACTCTCCTGCTAATTTACGTGCCCTACAGGAAGCAGACCCCACCATACACCACTTCCTGGGGTTTTGGATCAGAAAGAGGGGACCCGATGCAGGCGAACGTCGCCAAATGTCCAAGGAAGCTCTTACACTGGTCAGACAGTGGGATCGGATTGTAGAGAAAGATGGTGTGCTCCATCGTAAGGAGGACCAACCGCCTCACAGCTGGGAGACACACAAACATACATCGTCTCCCACAGGCAGCGGGCAGCAGGGTGACAAGGGCTACTGCCTCCCACATATTTGTAGCTGATGCAGCAATTTTTAGACCTTGGCAATAAAGTAATGTTTGAGGCCAACCATTGAAAAAATGGGGGTGGATTGTGATGGGGTGCACTAGGTCATTTCCTGAACACACCCCTGTGTTCAGGCCACTCCCTTCCCCTGATTAGGCTGAGGGCATTTAAAGCACCTGTGGCCTCCTGACTTTCTTGGTCTGCCTCTTTCTCCTCTGGCTGTTGCTGGTCTTGGTTTCCTCTCCCTTTTGGCCTAGTCTTACTGGTGTCTGCATCTAGTTGGAAGCACACCTTGCAGTGGCTTAGCCTGTGCACCTTTTTATCTAGGTTGTCGGCTGCTGTTTTGCCTGGGTTTTAGCTTGCTTTTAAGATTCTTTCGGACCAACTGGTGTTTTTAATTGTTTAATATTGTGTTTTTCTCTTTTCTTTTAGTGGCATTAGTCGGCTTTAGCGGAGGCTAGGCACGGTAGTGTGGTTCCCCTTCACAAGTTTGTAGTGTTAAAGTTCACTGGGACACAGTTTGCAGTGCTGCACCATTTTGCTATGATTGCTGAGAGCACGCATGGTGAGTAAATTGTTGCACTCCTGGAACACACCCTTTGGTAGGCTGCCTCCCTATAGCTGGCTTCTGTTCACCCCTTTTGTTAATTTCAGCATAAGTGTTTTTCTTTTTTTTAAAGAATAAATTTTAGTGTTTGTAAAAGATATTTGTTAATAAATGTTACATTTTCATAAGTTGAGTTATTTTGTGCCATTAATTCCTTTTCTTTTCAGATCTTCATTTAGTAATTATTTTGATTGAAATTAATAAACATCTTATTTTGGAACCACGTCTCTGTCCTGTATATTTGGGTACTGAACTTGTGTTGTCCGCTTGTTGTAAGAGATTTCCTGGGGTGAAATCCCCCAGGTGGCGTTGTCCTTCACCTCCCCTCGCCACACTATGATGCACTCTGAATCCTGACTGAAACTCTTCAAACAGATTATTTCTGTGTAAGTGATCACAAAGCTGAGCTGCAACTATTTTTTCAAGAACTTTAGACATAAAAGGGAGATTGGATATAGATCTATAATGAGCCAACACTTCTGAATCAAGAGTAGGTTTTTTAAGTAAAGGTTTAATTACAGCAACCTTAAAAGTCTGAGGTACATATCCTGTCAACAAAGACAGATTGATCAAATCCAATATGGAAGTGTCAATTAATGAGAAAACCTCCTTGAACAGTCTGGTTGGGATTGGGTCTAAAACACAAGTTGATGGTTTAGAAGAGACTATTGCTGTCGTTAGTTCAGAGAGATCAACTGGGCAGAAGCCATCTAAATACAAATCAGGTTCTAAAGATACTTCTAAAGCTGCTGTACTTGATGATACATCACTGATAATAGTGGGAAGGACTCCATCAATCTTCTCTCTGATAGAAACAATTTTATTAATAAAGAAGCTCATGAAATCATCACTGCTGAGAGTTAAAGGAATAACTGGCTCAGCAGAGCTCGGACTCTTAGTCAGACTGGCTACAGTGCTGAAAAGAAACCTGGGATTATTCTTATTCTCCTCTATCAATGATGAATAATAAGCAGTTCTAGCTTTACGAAGGGCTTTCTTATACATTGTTAAACTATCTTTCCAGACTAACTGAGACTCTTCTAAATTAGAGGAACGCCACTGTCTCTCCAGCTTTCTTGCAGTCTGCTTTAAAGCACGCAGCTGTGAATTATACCAAGGAGCCAACCTCTTCTGACTGATTACCTTCCTTTTCAGAGGGGCAACATTGTCCAGTGCTGTACGCATTGAAACTATAGTGCTGTCAACAAGAGAGTCAAGTGCTGCTGGAGTAAAGTTTAGGTAGTCGTCCTCTGTCATATCTGCATATGGCAGTGAAGAAAAGGATGATGGAATTAATTCTTTAAATCTGGTTACAGCCTCCTCTGACCTTCTATATGTAAATTTCTTCTCAGAAACTGTATAGTCAAGTAATGTAAACTCAAAGGTTATCAGAAAATGGTCAGATAAGACAGGGTTATGAGGGAACACTGTTAACTGTTCACTCTCAATGCCATAAGTCAGCACAAGATCAAGGGTGTGATTAAGGCAGTGAGTCGGTCTGTGAACACTCTGAGAAAATCCAATAGAGTCCAATATAGAATTAAAGTTCATATTCAGGCTGTCATTTTCAACATATACATGAATATTAAAGTCACCCACTACAATGACTTTATCTGTACTCAGCACTAACTGGGATAAAAACTCTGAGAATTCAGACAGAAACTCAGAATAAGGGCCAGGTGGACGATACACAACAACAAACACAAGAGGTTTCTGTGATTTCCACTTTGCGTGGGAAAAACTGAGAATCAGAGATTCAAAAGAGCTAAAGCTAATCTTGGGTCTGGGACTGATTAGTAACCCTGATCTGAATATAGCTGCCACTCCTCCTCCTCTGCCTGTGGTTCCAGGAACGTGAACATTTAAACAGTCACAGGGAGTTGCTTCATTAATGCTAACATGATCTTCCTGCTGCAGCCAGGTTTCCGTAAGACAAAATATATCAATATGATGATCACAAATCAACTCATTCACTAACAGAGACTTCGAAAGGAGAGATCTGATATTCAGCAAACCACATTTAATAGTTTGATGTTTATGTTCAGTTAAAGTTTTTGTTTTAATAATTTCTTTTTGCACAAGAGGATTTGCTCCTTTTGTGTTAATCGATTGGGTGGGTAGCAGCAGGTGGGAAGCTGCAGAGAAGTGTGTAAGACTACAACTCTGCATCCTGGTCTGAGCCCTGGGTTGTCATGTTTTAGGGTGGCAAATAAATTCATCCATATTTCTAGAAATGAGAGCTGCTCCTTCCAAAGTGGGATGGATGCCGTCTCTCCTCATCAGACCAGGTTTTCCCCAGAAAGATTGCCAATTATCTCTGTAGCCCACGTTGTTTGCTGGACACCATCTAGACAACCAGCGATTGAAGGACGACATGCGGCTAAACATGTCATCACTGGTCAGATTTGGCAGGGGTCCAGAGAAAACTACGGAGTCCGACATTGTTTTGGCAAAATTACACACCGATGCAACATTAATTTTAGTGACCTCCGATTGGCGTAACCGGGTGTCATTAACGCCGACGTGAATAACTATTTTACCATATTTACGTTTATCCTTAGCCAGCAGTTTTAAATAGGATTCTATGTCGCCCGCTCTGGCCCCTGGAATGCATTTGACTATGGCCGCTGGTGTCTCTAATGCCACGTTTCTGACTATGGAGCTGCCAATTACCAGGGTTTTTTCCTCAGCGGGTGTGTCGCTGAGTGGGGAAAATCTGTTTGAAGCGTGGACAGGTCGATGGTGAACAACGGGCTTGACTTTAGAGCTATGCCTCTTCCTGACAGTCACCCAGCCACGTTGTAATCCTGGCTGCTCAGGTTCTGCTAGGGGGAGGCTAATTAAGCTAGCTACGCTAGGTGGCTCCACACTGGCTAAAGGGACCTGGCTCGCTATCGGTTGATTTTCAACAGTGCAGAGCCGAGCTTCCAATTCAGATAACCTTGCCTCCAAAACTACAAAAAGACTACATTTGTTACATGTACCATTATCGCTGAAGGAGGCAGAGGAGTAACTAAACATCTGACACACGGAGCAGGTGAAAGCAGGAGAAGGAGGAAGAGAACCGGTAGCCATGCTACGCTAGAGAACCAGACACACCGCTAAAAAGTGAGAATAAAGATCTGTAGGAGTGTGTTAGAACAGAACGGTAAGCTATAGAGTTTAACTATGCAAAATTGTGTAAGTTATAGATCGAAATAAAGTGATTATCAGTACTCCAAGCGGAGCAAGAAATTACACAGTGCACAAGCAAGGTAACAGGAAGTGATGCAACACGTCTTACCGCAAAGCGTCACAGCGTCAGCGTCAGTCAGGTTACGATGGCACCGATCATGCCTTTCTCCATGAACATATTACAGTAATGGAGTCTACTGGAGATGAATGCATGGATGAGTTTCTCCTGGTCTTTTTGGGAGAGGAAACCTTTAATTCTGTTGATGTTTCTGAGATGGTAAAAAGCTGCCTTGGTGACAGCTTTGATGTGGCTGCTGAAAGTCAGATCTGAGTCTATCAACACTCCGAGGTTACCAACTTGGTCAGTGATTGTAAGGGCCCGAGTCTCAAGATATTTACCAACGCTGACCCTCTTCTCTTTGCTACCAAACAGAATGATCTCAATTTTGTCTTCATTTAATTGTAGAAAATTCTCTCTCATCCAGGTGTTTACTTCCTCCAGACACTGACACAGTACGTTGTCACGCCCACGGGACTCATGCTTTTAGTTGATTTTTTTATGTTAATCATGTCTTAGTTTTTTAGTCCATGTTTAGTTTTTAGTTTTGCCATGTTTTAGTTTCCCCTCACTCAGTTCATTAGTTAATTCCCGTCACCTGTTAGTCATTGTCACCAGCTGCACCCTGTCTCCAATAACTCCCAGCCCTCTATTTAGTTTCCAGTTTCCCCTGTTTCTTTGTCAGATCCTTACCTGTGTTACCCGTCTTACACCCGTCAACATCCCTCATGCCATGCCATGCCATGCCATGTCATGCCTTTTGTTTAGTCTCAATTATTATTCCACAGTTCAGCCGTGCTTTGTTTTGTCCTTTGTTTTTGAATGAATAAATCAACTTTGCTTTTTACATCTCTGAGTCCGCATCCGTGTCCTACCTCACCACCCAAACCTGACAGAAGGATCTGGCCAAACCATGGACGCGGCGGACTCCGATCATTTCTGGGACTTGTATGACGAGCTATGGCGCTGTTTGGAGCGGAACACCACCGCGTCCCAGAAACTGCAGGTGGCTAACAAACTCTTGGATTTTCTTTTAGAGATGCAGAGACTCCAGAAATGGACAGCTAAACTGGACGATGTATGGAGCCATGCCAGGACTGTGCAGCGTGCTGCCTCATTGGACATTTTTGGCATGAAGCCAGAAGAGGTAGATGCGCTATACAGCTCCTCTCCAGCCACAGCCACAGAGTCCAGAGACCCAGCCTTAGCCACGGAGTCCATAGACCCAGCCACAGCCACAGAGTCCAGAGACCCAGCCTTAGCCACGGAGTCCATAGACCCAGCCTTAGCCACAGAGTCCAGAGACCCAGCCTTAGCCACGGAGTCCACAGACTCAGCCTTAGCCACGGAGTCCAGAGACCCAGCCTTAGCCACGGAGTCCAGAGACCCATCCTTAGCCACGGAGTCCATAGACCCAGCCTTAGCCACGGAGTCCATAGACCCAGCCTTAGCCACGGCGTCCATACACCCAGCCTTAGCGCTTGGGGCCAGCACCCGAGCTGGCCCCAGAGCCCGAGTTAGCCAGAGTCACGGAGCCCGAGTTAGCCTCGGAGCTCGAGTTAGCCAGAGCCACGGAGCCCGAGTTAGCCTCGGAACTCGAGTTAGCCACAGCCTCAGAGCCCGAATAAGCCACAGAGGCCATAAAGCCCGAGCTGACCCCCACAGAGCCCATGGGGCCCCGGCCCGAGGACCCACAGTTTCGAGCCCCTACCTCCCACCCTCAGACTTTTGGGATGTCTGGGATCCATCCCTTAAGGGGGGGGGGCTCCCCCCTCGCCGGATGTCTCGCCACCAGCCGGACGGTCTCCGCTTCCTCCTACCACTTTGCAGGAAGTCTGGCCACCTACCGGCCACCTCCGGTTTCGAGCCCCTCCCTCCCACCCACTATATATGTATTAATACAGCTGATAAAACTATTCACAGAACAGAAGTCCTGGGACACATAGTCACATGTAAAGGTAATATGTAAATTGTGGAAAAGCAATCACTGTGTCATCAAATCAAATCAAATCAAATTTATTTGTATAGCACATTTCATGTACAAACAGTTCAAAGTGCTTTACATAAAATAAAAGCATTACAGCAGGGAGTGCAAGAAGCATTAAAAATACATAAAATAATATAAAGAGAAACAAATAAAATCATTTAAATGAATTTAAAATGGGCTGCACGGTGGTGTGGTGGTTAGCACCGTCGCCTCACAGCAAGAAGGTTCCAGGTTCAACACCCAGCTGGGGCCTTTCTGTGTGGAGTTTGCATGTTCTCCCCGTGTATGCGTGGGTTCTCTCCGGGCACTCCGGCTTCCTCCCACTGTCCAAAAAATCATGCATGTTAGGTTGATTGGCATCTCTAAATTGTCCTTAGGAGTGAGTGTGAGCGTGTATGGTTGTTTGTCTCGTTTGTCTCTATGTGGCCCTGCGATGGACTGGCGGCCTGTCCAGGGTGTACCCCGCCTCTCGCCCATTGACTGCTGGGATAGGCTCCAGCCCGCCCGCGACCCGATCGACGGATTCAGCGGTATAGATAATGGATGGATGGATGGATGAATTTAAAATCAGGCAACAGTCTAGATAAGTTAAAAGATATTTCATGCATAGACACATGAGAAAAGAAATGTTTTTAACCTGGATTTAAAAATGTCTACATTTGGTGAAAGTTTAATCTCCACTGGCAGTTTGTTCCACTTATTTGCAGCATAACAGCTAAATGCTGCTTCTCCATGTTTAGTCTGGACTCTGGACTGGACCAGCTGACCTGAGTCCTTGGATCTAAGAGCTCTGCTGGGTTTATATTCTCTGAACATATCACAGATGTATTTTGGGCCTAAACCATTCTGGGATTTGTAAACCATCAGCAGGCTTTTAAAATCTATTCTATGACTGACTGGAAGCCAGAGTAAAGATTTCAAAACTGGTGTGATGTGTTCAGATCTCTTAGTCCGGGTTAAAACTCTAGCAGCAGCGTTCTGGATGAGCTGCAGATGTTTAATGCTCTTTTTGGGAAGTCCAGTTAAAAGAGCATTACAGTAATCGAGTCTACTGGAGATGAATGCATGGATGAGTTTCTCCTGGTCTTTTTGGGAGAGGAAACCTTTAATTCTGTTGATGTTTCTGAGGTGGTAAAAAGCTGCCTTGGTGACAGCTTTGATGTGGCTGCTGAAAGTCAGATCTGAGTCTATCAACACTCCGAGGTTACCAACTTGGTCAGTGATTATAAGGTCCCGAGTCTCAAGATATGTACCAACGCTGACCCTCTTCTCTTTGCTACCAAACAGAATGATCTCAGTTTTGTCTTCATTTAATTGTAGAAAATTCTCTCTCATCCAGGTGTTTACTTCCTCCAGACACTGACACAGTACGTCTGCTGGGCTGCAGTCGTCCGGTGACAGAGACACATAAAGTTGTGTATTGTCTGCATAACTGTGATAATTGATGTTAAAATTCTGCAATATCTGACCCAAAGGGAGCATATACAAGTTAAACAGAAGAGGTCCAAGAATTGACCCCTGGGGGACTCCACAAGTCATGGCCACTCGATCAGATTCATAGCTGCCAATAGTAACAAAATAACTCCGGCCTTCTAAGTAGGACCTGAACCAGTTAAGGACCGCTCCAGAAAGTCCAACCCAGTTTTCCAGCCTGTGCAACAGGATTCTGTGATCTACAGTATCAAACGCAGCGCTGAGGTCCAACAGAACCAGGACTGAAACATTACCAGAATCAGTATTCAACCTAATGTCGTTTAACACTTTGACCAGAGCTGTTTCAGTGCTGTGATGACGTCTGAAGCCTGATTGAAACTTATCAAGACTTCCACTTTCATTCAGAAAGTCGTTGAGCTGGTTAAATACAACTTTCTCAATAATCTTGGATATAAAAGAGAGGTTAGAGACAGGTCTGTAGTTGTTCATCATAGAGGCATCTAGAGTTCTCTTCTTTAGGAGTGGCTTAATGGCAGCTGTCTTTAGTGACTTGGGAAAAATGCCTGATGCCAGTGAGCTGTTAACTATTCGTAGGAGATCACTTTCTACTGAGGTAAAAACAGTTTTTAAAAAGTCGGATGGTATTATGTCCAGAGAACAAGTTGTTGATTTCAGCTGCCGAACTGTTTCCTCTAGGATTTTTAAATCAACATTATTAAATTGTGACATAACGTCAGAGTTATTTCTAGGTTTTAGACACAGATTAGTTTTCTTGTTTGTCTGTGTTGCGTGAATGTTTTGTCTAATTGTTTTGATTTTTTGGCTAAAAAAGTGGGCAAATTCGTTGCATTTCTCAGTGGAGAGGAGGTCTGGGTTTGACTGTTTAGGAGGATTTGTGAGTTTTTCAACCATAGCAAACAGAGTTCGAGAATTGTTGACATTCTTATTAATCATTTCAGATAAATGCAGCTGTCTGGCCTTGCACAGCTCATTGTTATAACTACGCAGGCTTTCTTTGTACAGCTCATAGTGAATCTGAAGCTTTGTTTTCCTCCATTTACGTTCAGCTTTCCTGCATTCTCTTTTCAGGTTTTTGACCGTAGTGGTGTTTCTCCATGGGGTTTTCTGTTTGATCAAGGTGCTCTTGATTCTTATCGGTGCAACAGCTTCCATTACATTAAAAATGTTCAAGTTAAAATGATCCAGCATTCCTTCAACCGACTCTGCGCTCATTGTTGGTAACATAACTATGGCCTCCCTAAACTGAGCACTTGTTTTCTCATTGATATACCTCTTCTTAACTGAGAAGCTGGTTGTTTGAACATTCTGAGTAATATGTAAATCAAATAAAATACAAAAATGGTCGGACAAGGCCAAATCAGTAACAACAACAGAAGAAATATCAACACCTTTAGAAATGAGCAGGTCCAGAATGTGACCTGGAAGGTGAGTTGGTTCTGTTACATGCTGCCACAAACCAAACATGTCCAGCACAGAAGAAAATTCTTTGGCAGTACCATCCGTCATATTATCCATGTGAATGTTAAAATCCCCGGTCAAGATAAAATGGTTAAAATCAGTCGAAATAACAGACAATAATTCAGAAAAATCATCAATAAAACTTGCACAGTATCCTGGAGATCTGTAAATGATTAAGAACAGGATTTTAGGAACACCCTTTAAAATAAAACTCAGATATTCAAAAGAAGTGAAATCACCAAATGATATCTCTTTACACTGGAATGTATCTTTAAATAAGGCAGCCTCCCCCCCACCTTTCCTCCCATTTCGGCATTTATCCATAAAACTAAAGTTTGGG